>NC_041381.1:249338622-249339250 GCF_002162155.2 Triticum dicoccoides
ATGAATGCAACTAAAATTGCAAAAAAAAAACAAATTTGATTATATTTTAAAATAACAAATTTGATGATATTTTCAAATAATAAATTTGATGATATTTTTTCATATTCATAAATATTTTCAAATAACAAATTTGATGATATTTTTTAAAAAATTATTATTGTTTTTATAAAAAATTATTACTGTTTCATATTCATATTCATTTTCTAAAAAATTACTAGATGCAACAAAAATAATAATAATAAAAAAATTACTTATGGCGCACCTCAGGCTGGTGCGTCATTGCTATCTAAAAAAAGATTACTAATGGTGCACCGATCGGGGGTGCGCCATTGCTATCTAAAGAAAAAAGATTACTAATGGCGCACCGATCGGAGGTGCGCCATTGCTATCTAAAAAAACATACTAATGGCGCACCGCTGCGGGGTGCGCCATTAGTAATCTTCCCTCCCCTAGCTAATTCCACCCTCTCCCTCGCCAGATCCCTTCGTCCCTCTCCCTCGCCAGATCCACCCGCTGCCCCGACCCACGACGCCGCTGCCCCGACCCCCGCCGGGCTCCACCCCCGCCGCCCCCACGCCCCGCGCCCCTGCGCCCCCCACCACTGTAGCTCCCCCGTGCCGCAGCCCCC
>NC_041381.1:249339502-249369734 GCF_002162155.2 Triticum dicoccoides
GCCCCGAGCCGGAGGAGGAGGACCAGGAGGAGGACGAGGAGGAGGAGGAGACGACGACCGCCTCTACCTCAGCTCAGCCAGGCCACGCGACGCCGCCGTCCGCACGCTGCTCTGCTCTGCTGCGGCGTGGTCTTGTGCCGGCCCCGAACCCTAGGGATCCGGCACGACCGTGGCTTCCTCCGGGGCCAAGGCGGCCGGCCGGTGCCGTGTACGCCCTCAACTACAGGTGAGGCCCTCCCCTCCACTTCCTTCTTCTTCTTCTTCCTCTTGCCCTCAACCTCTGCTCTGAGTCTCGACCGCTGTACAGGGCCCATCCATCTCTGGCGAGCTCACCACACCGTGCGAGCTCAACGACCACTGTGCAGGGCACCACCACGCAGGTGACCCTCCGTATGTCAAAATTTCAACATTTTGATGGAGTACAATTGTTACAGTACAGTCAGAATTGTGTATGATTGTGCCTAAAGTAGATAATAGTGGACTTTAGGCTTTTTTAGAGGCAATACTAGTGAATTTCAGTTAACTCCTTACAGTTCAAATCATATTTTGATTGTCAATAATAGTGGACTTTTAAGGCTTTTTTAGAGGCAATACTAGTGGATTTTAGGCTTTTTTATAGAAAAGTAGGGGCAAGACTGTTACAGAAAAATTCAGTTAGGTACAGTTACAGAAAAATTCAGTTAGGCTTTTTTAGAGGCAATACTAGTGGATTTTAGGTATCTATTTGCTTGTCCTTCAAATAGGGGCAAGACTGTTACAGAAAAATTACTAAATACAGTTAGCTACTGTCAAAAAATTCAGTTAGGTACAATTAGCATCATGTAAGAAAATGGCCATAATGTGCCCTGATAATGATGTATTTTGTCATAAAAATATCATATTTGTGACAGTTAGCATCAGTTAGGTACAGTTAGCATTAGTTAGGTATAGTTAGGTACAGTTAGCATCAGTTAGTTGTCATAAAAAAATTCAGTTAGGTACAGTTAGCATCAGTTAGGTATAGTTAGGTACAGTTAGTTACTGTCAGGCTTGTTAGATTAATCTTCAGTTTACTTGACTTTTGAGCCTGCTAGTAGTTTACTTCCATGAGTTGTTTTATTGACATGGCACATTTGCAATGGAGTTTTATATATCTTTAGCCACAGTTTACTTGACTTTCAGGTTTGCTCGGCTCTTTACTTTACTTTAATTCTGGCAGGTCGATTTCTTCTCCCTCATGTGGCATCACTGTCATATGACAGTATTAGGAAGCAAAGATTTTGTATGCTATCCCCATTGATTTTGGGGGCTGTATTGCTTTGCTTGGATTTTGATTTTGATTTCTACTATTGGATTGGGTTGAGGATAAGTTTTGTAGGTCTGGACCTTCAAATTCCATTCCTAGGTAGGGTAGCAACAGCCAGTAGCTTAATTACTTAGTTTTGACTACCTGTCTGTCAATCTCTAGGCCTCTAGCTATAGGCTCTAGAATTCAATTCAGATAAGCACCTATCTATCATCATTTTCATTTCATTCTCACTTCGTTTCACCTATATATGTATGCTATATATCCTCCCTCTCCACAAACAAACATAGATAGACCATTTCTTGCTCTAGATAGGTATGTACCCAATTCCTACACTAGATACATAGATAGGCAGCAGTAGCTTAACTGCTCCAAAATCCTCCTCCTTCAAGAACCACTTATGCCATTTCTTTGCTCCATATAAATTGCAGACAAACAAATTAATGTGCTCATATATTCACATTACAGTCAGTCAAACAAATTAATGTGCCCAATTTATCTCATGTTGAGCTCATGAGGTAGGTACAGTTTGCCAGAACAGAAGTTAACCTGGGCCTAGTTAAGTATAGGCTTGGGCTTGTTGTTGAATGCTACCGTTGTCCAAGCCATGTATTTTCAGAATTGAGCTAAAGATTTGGGGGGTAGTATTTCTGATTTTAGAGCACCTTTGCTGGATGTATTTTGTGATGAAAAAGGCTCTTCCTTTGCGCTAGTTTTCCTCTCGTTTGTTGTTACGCAAGATTATGATGATCGAAGAGACATTACTGAAGTGTTAAAGTATGCATGTTTTGCTTAGTTGAAGAATCTGAGATATTGTGGTACGAGTTCGTGGCTTAAATTTGCTTGTTCTTTGTTGTTGCCCATGATGTGCAACATATGCAGCAAGAATGTTCCTGCTCTTGTGTATCTGGTTTTATATTTATAACCTGCCATTACTGGATATTCCAATTGTGGTGTCCTTGTGATATAGGGTTGGCCATTTAATTGATACACACCAAATTTTGTGGTAGCAGTGGGTTTCCTGATCAATCATGCCTAGTAGACTTTTTAATTAATTAGGAGCAGTGAACCCTTGTTTTGGAAACTTGAAACTGACTGGCTGTTTAGCAATGTTCAGTAGGACCGAATTGTAGTAGCGCATTTACAGGGTAAGCTTGATGCATCCTTTCCAGTATGTGTTCTTCTCTACTTGATGGTGTGATGAAATGGTGCTTGATCTGAAGTTATAAAGCAAGAGTGTGACAAAGTTATGTCAGGGCGTAGTTTGTGATGATGCTACTTGTGATCTTGTGATGATGCTACTTGTGATCTTCTGAAATGACCCATTGGCGACTTCATTATGCGGGGATAATGATTTTGCAGTTACCCCGAGAGGCCCTTGAGTTTGCCAGAATGTCGATTAACTTCCGTTCTGGCAAATTCGGGTACTCCATATGTCCTATTTTCAGCGAAGGTCATGCTGAAATTTTCCGTGAATTTTAGCATGACTTTGCTAAAAATAGGACATATGGGGTACTTGCGACTAATGCATGGGCCGGGGTATCTTAGTACTTAATTAAGTAGGATCAACTGCCCTACCATTCTTGCTGCATTAAACCGTAGGTGGCAATAGAGCCAAGTGATTAGGCCCAACTTAGAATTCTCCTTCCCTTTTCTTGATAGGGTATATTATTAGAAGATACCCATATATGTCAGTCAACCTAGGGTGCCTCGGCATCGATAAACCCTAAATGATGAAACTTAACTTAGCATTTAGGGTGCCTCGGCGTCGACAAACCCTAAATGTTAAAACATTGGCTTTTAGGGTGCCTCGGCATCGACAAACCCTAAATGATAAAAGCTTAGCTTTTAGGATGCCTCGGTGTCGACAAACCCTAAATGATGAGACCATGATCCTGTTCCTTGATAATAACCAACTTTTTGACCAAATTTTTTCCTATTTAGAGCGAAACATGGCCCACAACGATGAGGCCGGCGGTTCGGGCAGCAAGCAATTCTGGGAGCTATCCTAGGAGATGAAGGAAGAACCTCACCGCTATGAGGACGCCGTGGAAGACACCAATCTTGACTACACAACCCCTAGTGGCGTCGGGGATGACACCACTGATGGTGCCCCCGAGGACGCCACCACTGATGATGGCGGCGCACGCATAGATGGCAGCCAACCGAAGAGGCAACGGAAGGACCGGCGCCCGAACGTGCTCGGCACCGTCAAGGAGGAATTTACTGAAGTGAACTCCGACGGGCATCCAACGACGCCCAAAGAATTAGTCAAGGGTTACTCGGTTCAGCTCGAGTGCATTCTCCGGAGCACCGTCTCGATCAACACCGAGAACCTAAGGCATAAGGACCGAGGGAATTTGCGTAGCCTCCTCTTCACAAAGCTGCACGAACTATACAAGTACCCCGCTGACTTTGCAAACACACGCCTCTCAGGGAATAAAGTGAACAGTGCCGCCCTCACGAGGATGAGCACGTCCCTGTCTACTTGGAGAAGCACGGTGAAGGCAATGATTGAAAAAGGTGATAGTTATGAGAAGATCAAGGCAAAATATCCTTTGATGAACGAAGATGACTACAAGGAGTTCAAGATCAAGTGCGAGAGTAGCGCAACCTCCGAATCAAGTCAGTGGGGGAAAGAAATGCGGCAGTTGAACTTAGGGGTCCACCAACTCGGTCCCGGCGGTTATAGAGTGGCGCAGCCTATATGGGACAAGGAGGAGCGGAGCGTGCCGAGCAAGGCCTACCGCCCCGCTTCGAGAAATACCATGAAAAGTAGACCAGGAACTTTGTCAGGGCCCGGTACAAGGAGGACCCGGTAACAAAGGAGCTTACCACGGATCCGAAGACCAGGGCGCTTGAGCTTGTTCTGGTAAGGAATACACCCTCGCGTAATTAGCTCCATATGGTTGCATTCTAATTAATCCCTAATATTTCTAAATGGTTCACGTTCCTTCCGCAGGACATTGAAAGCAGTAGCGCGGGGTCGTCTCAGAGCTCCCCTTTCGACACCCCTTTAAATAGGGCGTTGAACATAATGAAAAACAAGGATAAGCTCAGTAAGCCATCGTCAGCTGGTCGTGTGGCCGGCAAAGGCTTGTCCACAAAACGGCCATCATACTATACCGCTGGTGGGCGAAAGGAGAAGAAGACCAGCTCGGAAAGCCAGTCGTGCGAGGTTGAAGCACTCAAGGCACAAGTGGCGCAGATTCCGAAGATTGTCCAAGAGCAAGTGCAACAACAACTGGGAACGACGCTCACCGCCATGGTGCCTACGTTGATTCAGGGGCTGACGACGTGGATTGCGGGTGGCCAACATGGGCCGCCCCCGGTTCCCAGCTTCACGGCCAGCAACTCGCACAACGCGCAGGCGGCGCCATTGGTGTCTCCGGCGGAGGCGGTATTCGTGTCTCCGGCGCCAGCACGGGCATTGGAGCTTAATGCACCTGGGTGTACGCCAGCCGGCACCTCGCCAGCAAGCGGCCCCTCCGTCAGTTGCACACCCGCCATTGGCGGTGCCTCGACATTAGCCGAGCTCGACGACATCATGGTAACTAAGCCTCTCGGCCGATGACTTCATCTCCTTGCCTTTGACTGGGCATCCCTGACGCCCTACATGTTTTCACAGGGCGCCGCCGATGTTCCTTGCACTCTCCTGCACTTCGTGGGCGGCGAGTTGGTCGATGTCGCCAAGGGCAGAATCGTTCAACCGGGCAACCCCGTGTTCCACGGTAATCCGATGCCACCCACCGTGTATATGGTTGAACTGGTTCGGGTGCTGCCAGGCTGCGACAAGTTGTTACCTTCGATTCGACCCGCTGGGGCTGACGAAGATGATGTGATGACCCTCAGCGCCTGTGTAAGCTGGCCCCTGCTTTGGCCGAAGAGCCAGATTCGTTTGGGGGCGGGGGACACCACCTCATAGACAAGACCGCCAGTCGTGCCGGCGCCAAGCCATGGCAAGAACGCCGCAACGCTACCGGACATGCCGGACATCCCTATGGCACAGGATCCGGACATGCATATGGCACAGGATCCGGATGACGACGACAACGATGACGGTACATTTACAAACGTCGATAAGTACTTTGCCGAACATGGGTATGGTGACGAATTCTGCAGGCCTCCTTCTCAAGAACCCAACCAAGACGACCGCGATCTAGCTGGTACGGCGGAGAAACCCAATTGCAACAAGCATCATCTGGCATTCAGTTCTCAGGAGACACCTCCAGCTGCCGCCTTCACCGAGCCTCAGATAGCCGAGGTGTGAAATATTATCAGCCCCAACACACTCAAGAAGGCGGTCTGTGAGCAGAACTCGATCCCATTACAGCAGATCAAGAAGAAGGGACAGAAACGAAAGACTAACAAGGGCACCGGTGCGAGCCAGCCGACACCGAGTACGATCCGTGCTCAGGACGGGCCACCTTCACCTAAGGATATCTCGAGGAGGGTGCATGTGGCGGGTAGGGCGATGCTACCGACAAATATGCTCAATGCTGCAATCGGTGCTATGCAAAGTCTGCATGACAGTGTTCTTTCTTTGGAGAAGCGGCGTCTCTCCCAGAATGATGTGACATACCCGGTTTTCGTGGCCAAGGTGCCAGAGGGCAAGGGCTTTGTGGATAGCGCCACCGGGGGTACGATCGTCCTGCGGTTTGATGATATCTTTGCTATGTTTAACCTTCATCCGCTGCACTACACCTTCGTTCGGCTGTTTTCGCTGAGTATGGAGATGCGGATCATTAGAGACAAGACCCCGGACATTGGGATAGTCGACCCCTTCTACATGCGTGCCAAGATCTTGGGCAGCGCTGGGGACTGACAAGTCGCGAGTTCACACCTCAAAGGCGTCATTCTGGCAAACCGAGATAAGGATAACTTCCTTGTGCCTTACTTTCCCGAGTAAATCATCCCCTAACCGCCCCTAACATATGATTTCTTAGATTTTGATCGTTCTTTTTTTTCTAACATTCCGTGTTCTGTGCAGTGACACACATTGCACACTCATCCTCTTAAGCCCGAAATATTCCATGGCCACGTATTTCGACCCGGACCATGACTCCAAGATAGACTACACAAATATCAAGAAAGTTCTTGATGATGCTCTCCCCGCTACACCACATCTGGAGGCACCTTTAAGAGGCCAGTTCATAGGTACGACAGGCACATGTTCACCCACAATATGACGCTCCCCTGCGTCAAGCAGCCGCCTGGCGGTCAGAAGGATGGCTACTACACCCTCCATCACATGCGGGAGATCGTACGGGACCATAATCACCTTCTGCTACCAAATAATCTTAAAGATTGGGCCGCAAGCTTGGCGGCAATCCAGGACGCGAACATCCGACAAGAATTCTTTCGCATCCAGTCAGAGTTTGCAGAAATCATCCATCAAGACGTCCTTCGTACCTCGGGGCAGTTCTACCTCAGATATCAACCGTCCAACAATGAGATAGACACAACGCTACAAATGCAGGCTGACAACGCCCGCGACTTCATGACCATCATGAAAGACGGTGGCTTCATCCACGCTCCGGTCCCATGAGTCGAGTCAAAAGTAGTGATGCTATGTGTAGTTCTAAAACATCGATTAGCTCATGTTGTAATTAAACTTTAATGAACTTGTATGTCTCTTTGGTTTAGACAGTCGTTCAACTTAGATGTAATCGATGCTATTTATTAGTAGGACCATGAATCGTGCTATTAATGTCTTGCTTTTCTCTTCCGATCCTTTTGTTGCATATTTATATATTGCTTATGTATTGTCTGTTGTTTGGCTAGTGCATAGAGATGCCGTCGTATGTCGTGTACAAGGGTAAGGTTTCCGGAGTCTACGGCGACTGGGAGGAGTGTTGGAGACAGGTTCACCTTTCAGCGGTAACAGTTACAAAGGGTACACCACTAGGGCGGAGGCGGAATTTAGATACGCGCACTATCTAGCGGGAGAGAGGAGGGAGCGTTGGAGGAACCGGATGAAGACCAGCTTCATCGCGATGATGCTCATCGTGATGACCGCAGCTCTCTTCTATGTGATGGTAGTTTAGATGATCGATATCGACTTGTAATGTGAAGACAAACTCGCTACTCGCGGTCTCGAGACTTGTAATGTTCTATCTTTGTTCGGTCCTCTGAATTCGGAGACTAATATGATGAATTGTATTCGGAGACTAATCTTCTATTGTATTCGATGAATCTGCTGTTGCTGTGTGGTGCTGTCTATATTCTGTCCAATAATATATTTTGTAACCTGTGCAAATATCAGAAAAGAAAAAACTAATAATCCCTAATATCATACTAATGGTGCACCACTCAGCACTCTAGTGGCGCACTGTAGAAAGGATACTAACGGCGCATCACCCCAAAGTGCGCCATTAGTATGCCAAAGCACATGGGTAAATATGGCCCCCTGGGAGGTATACTAATGGCGCATGTTGGGCTATACTAATGGCGCACTGCGTGGTGCGCCATTAGTATACCGGATACTAATGGCGCACCAGTGGTGCGCCATTAGTATTTAATACTAGTGGCGTGATGCTAGTGGCGCACCAGTAGTGCGCCATTAGTAGGCAAAACTGGTGCATCACTAGCAGGCCTTTTTCTAGTAGTGATCACATTTAGTTTTATTCTAACCTGGATCCAAGAGGGCATCAAATGCATGAATCCAATGTTGTGACACTGTCACGGCGTACAGCCAACATATCTTGACAGTCATGTACTTGATTCAGTTACAAATTCTTATTAAATGATTCATCATTTCTTAATAAAAAATAGACAAATGAGGATCTCTTAATATGCTCGATAGAAAAGCATTGCCAAACAAAACTCCACATGTGCGTCTGACAGATTGTGAGACTGCAAGCGGGCAATAGCTTTTCATGTTCCATCCCACCGAGTCAGATCCCAACAAGTGGTGTTGATTTAGCCAACAGGAGAGTGAAATCTCATTATAACTCATTGGTAAAAACACAAACATATTTGCATCAACTAATGCAAGTACTCTCATATAGAGAAAAATCTCTACTTGTAATGTCTGAGTTGATAGTCTCGCCTCACTCCCACCTCATCCCACCCCGCCTATATTTCGCCCTCCTTTGATATCATCATGTCGCAGCATTGGGCCAGCCTATTAACGTGTACGTGACCGCAATCCCTTCTCACGATCCTCCCAACGTCCTCGCGCTGCGGTCCTCCTCCACAATCTCCTCTACCAGGGCGCATCCTCCCAACGTCCTCGTGCCGCCGTCCTCCTTCCCGATCTCCTCTGCCAGGGTGCCCTACTCGCGATCCGGCCGACATGTCCTCGCGCCACACTCTCTTCTCATCGATCTCCTCTGCCAGCGGGAGCCCTCTGCCGGGAATGCGAGCTTTTCCCCCGCCGCGTGCACCGGCACGCTCAGGTGAGGCTGCTCGCCGGGTTCCCTCAGTGCCTGCCTTTCATCTACTCACCGTGCCGTCGGGTGATTTGTGTGTGCGTGTATGCAGGGGATGCACCGCTCTGCTGCAGCCACTGGTCTGGCCGTGCCGGAGCCGGGGGAGCGCCGTCATGTGCAACGCGTTGGTGTAGCTCGGCCCACCCACGATGCAGTGGGTCTCCGTCGCGGCCGCCGCGTGAGTGCCTCCCCTCATCTCCTTGTCGATACCTAAAAGTACATTTTCCGGTGCGATTTGCTCCTACAGAAACGCATGAGCCTTTCCGGGCTCTGAATATGTTCGTGCTTTTGCTTGCAAGAGCTGTAAATTGCGCAACTGCTGGTGTCAGATTGTAAGATGCGCCATTCTGTCATAGATTCTGCAACCTATCGATGGTTACTCGTTCAAAACTCCGAGTGCATCATACAACAACTATTAGATGGAGTTGGTTCTTCATCAGTAAACATGAGTTAATATTTTCACAGTAAGTAAAAAAAATAAACACATCATGTCCATAGCTTTAGGAGGTAGGAGCAACATTAACACACTTCACAAGAACTAGAGAGACAATATACTTGTAGTACCATATGTTGCAACGACGAATGCTGCTAGATATTCAGCCTGTTTACACATGAACATGACACCGTGTGTTCAGTAGCATCACTCTGTATCACAAAAAAGTGCAATGCATGTTTTTCATATAACTCGAATGCAGAAATTTACTCAAGGTATAAATTCAAGTCATGTTAACATCATCAGTCTGTTAAACATAACTTACAGGATATGGTACTCAGGGTTCGGACCACTTGGTGACTTGCTTAGCTTGCTGCAGAATTGTAGTGTATCTACTTTATGCTTCTGATCCATCATAAGTTACTATCGCATTCATGTTACGATACTAACTTGTCAACACCAAGGTGGTAATATTGCTTCAGATCTTGGATGAGCTACTGGAGCTATTCAGGCCATGACTCCAAATCGTAATTGCTTTCTTGAGGATCTTCAATCTTGTGTAACTGAAAGTAATAATTCTTTGAAAACTTAGCTCTTGCTATTCGCCATGTAGTTTCTTCCATTCTGCGACATATTTGGTTTTGTCATAAAATGTTGGATTATTATTTGAGCATTTTACCCTTTTTCCTCTTGCAGAGTGCTCTTGCTTGGTAAAGGCACAAGCATACACAAATCTTTCCTCGTGCCATTGTTTGTTCTGCAAGCACCTACCCCTATAATCTCATGGATCAAGTAGGGAAAATTTTGTTTTTGCCATCTAGATTTTTCCATTTTCCTTATGCCACTCATATTTTGACATTTCACTTTTGCCACTCTTACTTTTTGACAGTTATCACAATTGCCATTCCCGTGGCAAAAGCAAAATTTTCAGAGTGGCAATTGTGATAGATTTCAAAAGCTGAGAGTGGCAAAAATGTAATAAAATTATTTTGCTTTTGCCACAGAATGGCAATTGTGATAATCATCAAAAGCTAAGAGTGGCAAAAGTGAAATGTCAAATTCTAGAATGGTATAAGGAAACTTGGCAAAATCTAGAGTGGCAAAAACAAAAATTTCCCAGTAGGGTTCTGCCACTTGGCCCAAAAGAATTATTACCTTGCTCTTTTCTTGCTATAGCTACTGGATGTTTATTCTTTTTGAGACAAGAACACTTACTTTTGGCGTACTTATCCTATGGTGTCTATTCCAAATATTAGGAGTGAATATGGGCTGTGGACTGCTTTTCTTGCGCTTGCAGTGCATTTGTTCTTACCCTTTCCAGGTAGAGTAACAACGAAGATCCATACATCCTCAAGTATGATATTTGACAAAAGATGGAACATATATGTGTTACTTATGCACGTGCATCTGTTTATTGCAGATGAGCTAGAGCTTCCACTATCAACAATGCTGGCGGTCAGCATTGCTGCTTACTAGGTGATGAATGTGAGGTATGTAACATTCCTGCCATTTTGAAAGACATTAGTTGTACTGCTGCATATGTCTTTGATAATTCAACCACTTTGTCAATTGTCCGCTAGATGAAAAGTGTCTAAAAAGAAAGGAAAATAACATGTAGAAGAACTGTTAAGCTGAGAATTCATTGCCTAGCTTAGCCAGTGCAACATGAAAAAGGTTTAAGAGGATCTAGCTTAATCCATGTGTACGGTAGCAGATCATATACTCTGCTTTCTTCAATTTCCTAAGTTACCGTTTCACCCCTAGCCACATTTGCGGGCAAAACATTGAAGTTTGTGCAAGCAATAGATCTAGAGAATCTTTTGTAGGGCCTGAGTTACTTGATAGACATCTAATAAAAAGAGGCATTTTCTTTTAGCTCGATACAAAATGTACCAGTGCTATTGGGTGCTCTTTGGTACTAAAATTGCCTCACCCACTCTACAAAACCTTGAGTGTATATGGTCTTTTATTCTTCACTATTACATTATTAAGGCTACTAATTTGTGATATCTATAGATGAAAACACATAATGCGACATAATTGATTCATCTGACGATCCAGTGTTCCCTGCTCTTTTTGTGTGAACTCCAACTAGATATATTTAGCTGGGGTATTTTTTGCCACTTATTATTTGTTACAAAGAGTTGGGTGTTTCTAGACACAAAATATTTTGTTCACTAGTTTGTACCAATGGGTTAGTTCCATCTCAGGTTAAATTAGACAGTTTTGATCAAAAATGAAATGTGGCCATTGATTGATCGATCGGTGATGGCACATATGTGAAAAGCATCAATTATATATCCCACTGTGTTGGACCCAAATACCTTCTGGAAAAAAATTCTGAAGGGTGGGATACTAGACCACCATGTAATTTCAGTTATCTCTTTATTATATAAAATAGGTGGAATTTTAGGTACGGTCTGCTATCCCCCCTCCCTAATTTGGTTATATTGTTTTTAAGGTAGCTATTTATTTTGAGTTTTTCTGTGTCAAACACAGAGGTTGAATGTATGGCTTTTTACGGGAGGTTGAATGTATGGCTTTTTATGGGAGGTTGAATGTATGGCTTAGCACTACATGTGGGTTGTTCTGCTCAAGTTATTTCAGTTACATGCCTCAGTTAATCCTTTGCAAGATCTTGAGGAGCTCTTCTGTGTTGTAGTGCTTTGAAGGTGAGGCACATTCCTTGAATTTTGCTCTGTTATTATTGTAATAAGTAGTATATTTGTGCTTTTAGCATTGAGAATATTCAAGGAACTACCTACTACGACATCATTTTCCACGAAAATTAGGTCATAACAAGAGACGACGAATCCGTTATTTTCCTTGTTGTGGGTAGGGTAGAATTTTGAATGACCAAGCTTTTGTATGATTTTGATTGACCAAGCTTGCTACTTTCTTGTGAGTCAGGCTATGTTGGTGGATTTTAGAGAGAACTTGTCTTTGAACAATACTATCAGCAAGGGAAAGACATCCATTGCATTACTACACTTGAGATAATTTTGCCTTGTTAGCTACACCCTTTTGATGGTGCTACTTGTAGAAAATTATAGACAATCAACCCTTCAAATTTTACCGGACACATCCTCCTGGAGTACAAGATATTTTTATAACTATGCCTACAACTCATGATCTCAATGCCTAAATATTTGTTGGCATTGTGAGGATATTTTCCATGGTGACCAATATCCATTAAGCTATACGAGATTTGATTGAGAACATGGAGATACATTTTATCTTACTCATAATGATAAGAATGTATGTCGACTATTTTATGGGCCGAGTGCTTTTGGCAGAGGGCTTGTTAGGGCAACGAGAGGACGGTTCTAGACCTTCTCCTCAAGATCTCAACCAACGTCGATGGAGAGCAAAGAGTTGACTGTGTGTTTGTCGTTGATGTGGAGACAACTGGCAAGGTTGGAAAACCAACAATGATGATGAATGATGTGCAAATTTATTGTTCCATGGCAATACACGGGCATTAAACTACTCCTATTAACCCTCCGCGGCCCCTCGCGCAACACGCGGATCACCCACCGGCCCGCAACAGGGGGATCTATTCCAGCCGCCTCCACCTCCCTCCTCTCTCCTCGCTGCCGCTACAGAATGCCGCCGAGGTCACTCATCCCACGAGCAGCGTTGGCAACGCGGGACGCAGCGGGCTCAACTTGCATCGGCGGCGCCGGTGTCCCTCTCCTCTGTCGAGCGTCGACGGCGCGGGACGTAGCAGGCTGAACCTGCGTCGGCGGTGGCGGCGATGGGTTCCGTCCTTCATTCCCCTCCTCCTCACCCTGCCCCTCACCTTTTCCTTGCTTTCCTGCATCGCTACAGGGGGATCGATTCCAGCCGCCTCCACCTCCCTCCTCTCTCCTTGCTGCCGCTATAGAATGCCGCCAGGGTTGCTCTCATCCCACGAGCAACATCGGCAACGCGGGACGCAGCGGGATCAAGTTGCATCGGCGGCGCCGGTGTCCCTCTCCTCTATCGAGCGGCGGCAGCGCGGGACGTAGCAGGCTAAACCTGCGTCGACGGTGCCGGCGATGGGTTCCACACCTCCATTCCCCTACTCACCCGCCCCTCTCATTTTCCTTGCTTTCCTGCACCAGCAAAAAGGAAGACGCCCTCGGCTTCATGGCCTCATCTCTAGGGCCAAGGGGTGGCTAGAGGACTCACCAGGAGGGCGGCGAAAAAAGAGGCCAAGAGGAAAGGGGAGGCGGAAGAAATCCGCCCACACGCCCTCACCATCTCAGCATCTCGCTCTACCTGATGGCGTTGTATGATCGGTCAGACAAGGGAACCCGATTGATGGCGGATGTCAAACGCCTTATCCCTAAGATCATGCTCCTAGGTGCGTGGTGACCGTACCTATTACTGTGCTTGAATTTTCTGGTTCAGAACATGTGTGCTCAATCGAAGTGCTCAAATGTGAGGTTGCAAGTAGATGCTTGTTCTTTTTTTTTTCATAGAAACTCTGGGAATGGATGAATGCATACTACTTCTGAGCTTTCTAAACTCTAGGAACCACTAAAAATTTTGGCGCTGCAAGAGAAATATACTACTGTGTTTATGCATCCTCATTTGGCAAGAGTTCGCATATTACTTACAACTAGTTTAATGCCCGTGCGTTGCCACGGAACAATAGATTTGCACATCATTCATCATCATAGTTGGTTTTCCAACCTTGCCAGTTGTCTCCCCGTCAACGACAAACACACGGTCAACTCTTTGCACTCCATCGACGTTGGTTGAGATCTTGAGGAGAAGGTCCAGAACCGTCCTCTCGTTACCCTAACAAGCCCTCTGCCAAAAGCGCTCGGCCCATAAAATAGTCAACATACATTCTTATCATTATGAGTAAGAGAAAATGTATCTCCATGTTCTCAATCAAATCTCGTATAGCTTAATGTATATTGGTCACCATGGAAAATATCCTCACAATGCTAGCAAATACTCCCTCCGTTCCTAAATATATGTCTTTGTAGGTACTTCACTATATACCACATACGGATGTATATAGATGCATTTTGTATGTAGATTCACTTATTTTGCTTCGTATGTGGTTCATAGTGAAATCTCTCCAAAGACTTATATTTAGGAACAGAGGGAGTAATAAATTTAGGCATAGAGATCATGAGTTGTAGGCATAGTTATAAAAATATCTTGTACTCCAGGAGGATGTGTCCAGTAAAATTTGAAGGGTTGATTGTCTATAATTTTCTACAAGTAGCACCATCCAAAGGGTGTAGCTAACAAGTCAAAATTATCTCAAGTGTAGTAATGCAATGGATGTCTTTCCCTTGCTGCTTCTGGATATTATTGTTCGAAGACAAGTTCTCTCTAAAATCCACCAATATAGCCTGACTGACAACCAAGCAGCAAGCTTGGTCAATCAAAATCATACAAAAGCTTGGTCATTCAAAATTCGACCCTACCCACAACAAGGAAAATAACAGACTCACCGTCTCTTGTTATGACCTAATTTTCATAGAAAATTATGTCGTAGAAGGTAATTCCTTGAATATTCTCAATGCTAAAAGCATAAATAAACTACTTCTTACAACAATAATAGAGAAAAATTCAAGGAATGTGCTTCACCTTCAAAGCACTACAACACATAAGAGCTCCTCAAGATCCTGCAAAGGATTAACTTAGGCATGTAACTGAAATAACTTGAGCACAACAACCCACATGTAGTGCTAAGCCATACATTCAACCTCCCTAAAAAAAGCCATACATTCAACCTTTGTGTTTGACACAGAAAAACTCAAAATAAATAGCTACCTTAAAAATAGAACCAAACTAGGGGGAGGATAGCAGACCATACCTAAAATTCCACCTATTTTTTATAATAAAGAGATAACTGAAATTACATGGCGGTCTAGTATCCCACCCTTCAGAATTTTTTTTCCAGAAGGTATTTGGGTCCAACACAGTGGGATATATAATTGTTGCTTTTCACATCTGTGCCATCAACGATCGATCAACCAATGGCCAAATTTCATTTTTGATCAACACCGTCTAATTTAACCTGAGATGGAACTAACTCATTGGTACAAAGCAATAAACAAAATATTTTGTGCCTAGAAACTCCCAACTCTTTGTAACAAATAATTAGTGGCAAAAATACCCCAGCTAAGTATTTCTAGTTGGAGTTCACACAAAAAGAGCAGGGAACATTGGATCGTCAGATGAATCAATTATGTCGTATTATGTGTTTTCATCTGTAGATATCATAAATTAGCAGCCTTAATAATGTAATAGTGAAGAACAAAAGACCATATACACTCAAGGTTTTGTAGAGTGGGTGAGGCAATTGTAGTAGTAAAAAGCACCCATTAGCACTGGTATATTTTGTATCGGGCTGAAAGAAAATGCCTCTTTTTATTAGATGTCTATCAAGTAACTCACGGCCTACAAAAGATTCTCTAGATCTGCTGCTTGCGCAAACTACAATGTTTTGCCCGCAAATGTGGCTAGGGGTAAAATTGTAACTTAGAAAATTGAAAAAAGCAAAGTATATGATCTGCTACCATACACATGGATTAAGCTAGATCCTCTTAAACCTTTTTCATGATGCACTGGCTAAGCTGGGCGATAAATTCTCACCTTAACAATTCTTCTACATGTTATTTTCCTTTCTTTTTAGACACTTTTCATCTAGAGGACAATTGACAAAGTGGTTGAATTATCAAAGACATATGCAGCAGTACAGCTAATGTCTTCCAAAATGGCGAGAATGTTACATACCTCACATTCATCACCTGGTAAGGAGAACCGCCGACCGCTAGCATTGTTGACAGTAGAAGCTCTAGCTCATTTGCAATAGACAAACACACGTGTTGGGGAACGTAATAATTTCAAAAATTTCCTACGCACACGCAAGATCATGGTGATGCATAGCAACGAGAGGAGAGAGTGTTGTCCACGTACCCTCGTAGACCGAACGCGGAAGCGTTAGCACAACGCGGTTGATGTAGTCGTACGTCTTCATGATCCGACCAATCCAAGTACCGAACGTACAGCACCTCCGAGTTCAGCACACGTTCAGCTCGATGACGTCCCACAAACTCTGATCCAGCAGAGCTCCACGGTAGAGTTCGGTCAGCCTGACGGTGTGATGACGGTGATGATGTTGCTACCTACGCAGGCCTTCGCCTAAGCACCGCTATGATATGACTGAGGTGGAATATGGTGGAGGGGGGCACCGCACACGGCTGGGAGAGATCAGCAGACCAACTTGTGTGTCCATGGGGTGCCCCTGCCCCCGTATATAAAGGAGTGGAGGAGGGGGGAGGGCCGGCCCTCCTATGGTGCACCCTGGAGGAGTCCTACTTCCACCGGGAGTAGGATTCCCCCCTTCCAAGTAGTAGGAGTAGGAGTCAAGGAAAGGGAAAAGAGAAGAGAAGGAAGGAGGGGGCGCAGCCCCTCCCCTAGTCCAATTCGGACTAGGCCTTGGGGGGACGCGCAGCCTCCCCTCTCTCTTTCCCCTAAAGCCCAATAAGGCCCATATACCCCCCGGCGAATTCCCGTAACTCTCCGGTACTCCGATAAATAGCCGAATCACTCGGAACCTTTCTGATGTCTGAATATAGTCGTCCAATATATCAATCTTTACGTCTCGACCATTTCGAGACTCTGGTCATGTCCCCGATCTCATCCGGGACTCCGAACTACCTTCGGTACATCAAAACACATAACTCACAATATAAATCGTCATCAAACGTTAAGCGTGCGGACCCTACGGGTTCGAGAACTATGTAGACATGACCGAGACACATCTCCGGTCAATAACCAATAGCGGAACCTGGATGCTCATATTGGCTCCCACATATTCTATGAATATCTTTATCGGTCAAACCACATAACAACATACGTTGTTCCCTTTGTCATCGGTATGTTACTTGCCCGAGATTCGATCGTCGGTATCTCAATACCTAGTTCAATCTTGTTACCTGCAAGTCTCTTTACTCGTTATGTAATGCATCATCCCGCAACTAACTCATTAGTCACATTGCTTGCAAGGCTTATAGTGATGTGCATTACCGAGAGGGCCCCGAGATACCTCTCCGACAATCGGAGTGACAAATCCTAATCTCGATATACGCCAACTCAACAAGTACCTTCGGAGACACCTGTAGAGCACCTTTATAATCACCCAGTTACATTGTGACGTTTGGTGGCACACAAAGTGTTCCTTCGGTAAACGGGAGTTGCATAATCTCATAGTCATAGGAACATGTATAAGTCATGAAGAAAGCAATAGCAACATACTAAACGATCAAGTGCTAAGCTAACGGAATGGGTCATGTCAATCACATCATTCTCTAATGATGTGATCCCGTTAATCACATGACAACTCATGTCTATGGCTAGGAAACTTAACCATCTTTGTTTCGACGAGCTAGTCAAGTAGAGGCATACTAGTGACATTATGTTTGTCTATGTATTCACACATGTACTAAGTTTCCGGTTAATACAATTCTAGCATGAATAATAAACATTATCATGATATAATGAAATAAATAATAACTTTATTATTGCCTCTAGGGCATATTTCCTTCAGTCTCCCACTTGCACTAGAGTCAATAATCTAGTTCACATCACTATGTGATTTAACACTAATATTCACATCTGCATGTGATTAACACCCATAGTTCACATCGTCATGTGACCAACACCCAAAGGGTTTACTAGAGTTAATAATCTAGTTCACATCGATATGTGATTAACACCCAAAGAGTACTAAGGTGTGATCATGTTTTGCTCGTGAGAGAAGTTTAGTCAACGGGTCTGTCACATTTAGAGCCGTATGTATTTTGCAAAATATTCTATGTCTACAATGCTCTGCACGGAGCTACTCTAGCTAATTGCTCCCACTTTCAATATGTATCCAGATTGAGACTTAGAGTCATCTGGATCAGTGTAAAAGCTTGCACCGATGTAACTCTTTACAACGAACTCTTTTATCACCTCCATAATCGAGAAACATTTCCTTAGTCCTTATTAAGGATAATTTTTTGACCGCTGTCCAGTGATCTACTCCTAGATCAAAATTGTACTCCCTTGTCAAACTCAGAGCAAGGTATACAATAGGTCTGGTACATAACATAGCATACTTTATAGAACCTATGACTATGGCATAGGGAATGACTTTCATTCTCTTTCTATTTTCTGTCGTGGTCGGGTTTTGAGTCTTACTCAACTTCACACCTTGCAACACATGCAAGTACTCCTTCTTTGAATGTTCCATTTTGAATTACTTCAAAATCTTCTCAAGGTATGTACTCATTGAAAAATCTTATCAAGCATCTTGATCTATCTCTATAGATCTTGATGCTCAATGTGTAAGCAGCTTCACCGAGGTCTTTCATTGAATAACTTTTATTCAAGTATCCTTTTGTGCTATCCAGAAATTCTATATCATTTCCAATCAACAATATGTCGCCCACATATAATATCAGAAATGCTACGGAGCTCCCACTCACTTTCTTGTAAATATAGACTTCTCCAAAAGTCTATATAAAACCATATGCTTTGATCACACTATCAAAGTATTTATTCCAACTCTGAGAGGCTTGCACCAGTCCATAAATGGATCGCTGGAGCTTGCACACTTTGTTAGCACCTTTCGGATCGACACAACCTTCTGGTTGCATCATATACAACTCTTCTTCCAGAAATCCATTTAGGAATGCAGTTTTGACATCCATTTGCCAAATTTCATAATAATAAAATGCGGCAATTGCTAACATGATTCAGACAGACTTAAGCATCGCTACGGGTGAGAAGGTCTCATCGTAGTCAACCCCTTGAACTTGTCGAAAACCTTTCGCAACAAGTCGAGCTTTGTAGATAGTAACACTACTATCAGTGTCCGTCTTCCTCTTGAAGATCCATTTATTCTCAATGGCTTGCCGATCATTGGGTAAGTCAACCAAAGTCCATACTTTGTTCTCATACATGGATCCCATCTTAAATTTCATGGCCTCAAGCAATTTTGCGGAATCTGGACTCATCCGCTTCCTCATAGTTTGTAGGTTCATCATGGTCTAGTAACATGACTTTCAAAACAGGATTACCGTACCACTCTGGTGCGGACTATACTTTGGAAGACCTACGAGGTTCTATAGTAACTTAATCTGAAGTTTCATGATCATCGTCATTAGCTTCCGCACTAATTGGTGTAGGAATCACTGAAACTGATTTCTGTGATGAACTACTTTCCAATTCGGGAGAAGGTACAATTACCTTACCAAGCTCTACTTTCCTCCCACTCACTTCTTTCGAGAGAAAATCCTTCTCTAGAAAGGATCCATTCTTAGCAACAAATGTTTTGCCTTCAGATATGTGATAGAAGGTGTACCCAACAGTTTTCTTTGAGTATTCTATGAAGTTGCACTTCTCCGATTTGGGTTCGAGCTTATCAGGTTGAAACTTTTTCACATAAGCATCGCAGCCCCAAACTTTAAGAAACGACAATTTTGGTTTCTTGCCAAACCACAGTTCATAAGGCATCGTCTCAATGAATTTTGATGGTGCCCTATTTAAAGTGAATGCAACTGTCTCTAATTCATAACCCCAAAACGATAGTGATAAATCGGTAAGATACATCATAGATCGCACCATATCCAATAAAGTGCGGTTACGATGTTCGGACACACCATTATGCTGTGGTGTTCCATGTGGCGTGAGCTGTGAAACTATTCCACATTGTTTTATATGAAGGCCAAACTCGTAACTCAAATATTCTCCAATACGATCAGATTGTAGAAACTTTATTTTCTTATTACGATGATTCTCCACTTCACTCTGAAATTCTTTGAACTTTTCAAATATTTCAGACTTGTGCTTCATTAAGTAGATATACTCATATCCGCTCAAATCATCTGTGAAGGTCAGAAAATAATGATACCCGCCACGAGCATCAACACTCATTGGACCGCATACATCGGTATGTATTATTTCCAACAAGACAGCAGCTCGTTCCATTATTTCAGAGAACGGAGTTTTAGTCATCTTGCCCAAAAGGCACGGTTCGCAAGCATCAAATGATTCATAATCAAGTGATTCCAAAAGTCCATCTTTATGGAGTTTCTTCATGCGCTTTACACCGATATGACCAAAACGGCAGTGCCACAAATAAGTTGCACTATCATTATCAACTTTGCATCTTTTGGCATCAATATTATGAATATGTGCATCACTATGATCGAGATCCAGCAAACTATTTTCATTCGGTGTATGACCATCGAAGGCTTTATTCATGTAAACAGAACAACAATTATTCTCTGACTTTAAATGAATAACCGTATTGCAATAAACATGATCAAATCATATTCATGCTCAACGCAAACGCCAAATAACATTTATTTAGGTTTAACACTAATCCCGAAAGTATAGGGAGTGTGCGATGATGATCATATCAATCTTGGAACCACTCCGAACACACATCGTCACTTCACCCTCAACTACTCTCTGTTTATTTTGTAACTCCTGTTTTGAGTTACTAATTTTTAGCAACCGAACAAGTTTCAAATACCCAGGGGCTACTATAAACACTAGTAAGGTACACATCAATAACCTGTATATCAAATATACCCTTGTTCACTTTGCCATCCTTCTTATCCACCAAATATTCAGGGCATTTCCGCTTCCAATGACCATTTCCTTTGCAGTAGAAGCACTCAGTTTCAGGCTTTGGTCCAGCTTTGGGCTTCTTCGCGGGAGTGACAACTTGCTTGCCATTCTACATGAAGTTCCCTTTCTTTCCTTTTGCCCTTTTCTTTAAACTAGTGGTGTCGTCAATCATCAACACTTGATGCTCTTTCTTGATTTATACCTTCGTCGATTTCAGCATCACGAAGAGCTCGCGAAACATTTTTGTCATCCCTTGCATACTATAGTTCATCACGAAGTTCCAGTAACTTGGTGATGGTGACTAGAGAACTCTGTCAATCACTATCTTATCTAGAAGATTAACTCCCACTTGATTCAAGCGATTGTAGTACCTAGACAATCTGAGCACATGCTCCCTAGTTGAGCAATTCTCCTCCATCTTTTAGCTATAGAACTTGTTGGAGACTTCATATCTCTCAACTCAGGTATTTGCTTGAAATATTAACTTCAACACCTGGAACATCTCATGTGGTCCATGACGTTCAAAACGTCTTTGAAGTCCCGATTCTAAGCCGTTAAGCATGGTGCACTAAACTATCAAGTAGTCATCATATTGAGCTAGCCAAACATTCATAACGTTTGCATATGCTCCTGCAATAGGTCTGTCACCTAGCGGTGCATCAAGGACATAATTCTTCTATGCAGCAATGAGGATAAACCTCAGATCACGGACCCAGTCCGCATCATTGCTACTATCATCTTTCAACTTAGTTTTCTCTAAGAACACATATAAAACATAGGGAAGCAACAACGCGACCTATTGATCTACAACATTATTTGCAAAATACTCTCAGGACTAAGTTCATGATAAATTAAAGTTCAATTAATCATATTACTTAAGAACTCCCACTTAGATAGACATCCCTCTAATCATCTAAGAGATCACGTGATCCAAATCAACTAAACCATGTCCGATCATCACGTGAGATGGAGTAGTTTTCAATGGTGAAAATCACTATGTTGATCATATCTACTATATGATTCACGCTCGACCTTTCGGTCTCAGTGTTCCGAGGCCATATCTACATATGCTAGGCTCGTCAAGTTTAACCTGAGTATTTTGCGAGTGCAAAACTGTCTTACGCCCATTGTATTTGAACATAGAGCTTATCACACCCGGTCATCACGTGGTGTCTCGGCACGACGAACTTTGGCAACAGTGCATACTCAGGGAGAACACTTTTATCTTGAAATTTAGTGAGAGATCATCTTATAATGCTACCGTCAATCAAAGCAAAACAAGATGCATAAAGGATAAACATCACATGCAATCAATATAAGTGATATGATATGGCCATCATCATCTTGTGCTTGTGATCTCCATCTCCGAAGCACCGTCATGATCACCATCGTCACCAGCGCGACACCTTGATCTCCATCGTAGGATCGTTGTCATCTCGCCAACTATTGCTTCTATGACTATCACTACCGCTTAGTGATAAAGTAAAGAAATTACAGGGCGATTGCATTGCATAAAATAAAGTGACAACCATATGGCTCCTGCCAGTTGCCAATAACTCTGTTACAAAACATGATCATCTCATACAATAAAATTTACCATCATGTCTTGACCATATCACATCACAACATGCCCTGCAAAAACAAGTTAGACATCCTCTACTTTATTGTTGCAAGTTTTATGTGGCTGCTACGGGCTGAGAAAGAACCGTTCTTACCTAGGCATCAAAACCACAACAATATTTCGTTAAGTTAGTGTTGTTTTAACCTTCTCAAGGACCGGGCGTAGCCACACTCGGTTCAACTAAAGTTGGAGAAAGTGACACCCGCCAGCCACCTATGTGTAAAGCACGTCGGTAGAACCAGTCTCGCGTAAGCGTACGCGTAATGTTGGTCCGGGCCATTTCATCCAACAATACCGCCGAACCGAAGTATGACATGCTGGTAAGCAGTATGACTTGTATCACCCACAACTCACTTGTGTTCTACTCGTGCATATAACATCAACGCATAAACCTAGCTCTGATACCACTGTTGGGAACGTAGTAATTTCAAAAATTTCCTACGCATACGCAAGATCATGGTGATGCATAGCAACGAGAGGGGAGAGTGTTGTCCACGTACCCTCGTAGACCGAAAGCAGAAGCGTTAGCACAACGCGGTTGATGTAGTCGTACGTCTTCACGATCCGACCGATCCAAGTACCGAACGTACGGCACCTCCGAGTTCAGCACACGTTCAGCTCAATGACGTCCCACGAACTCGGATCCAGCAGAGCTTCACGGGAGAGTTCCGTCAGCACGACGGCGTGATGACGGTGATGATGTTGCTACCGACGCAGGGGTTCGCCTAAGCACCACTACGATATGACCGAGGTGGAATATGGTGGAGGGGGCACCACACACGGCTGTGAGAGATCAATAGATCAACTTGTGTGTCCATGGGGTGCCCCCTGCCCCCGTATATAAAGGAGTGGAGGAGGGGGGAGGGCCGGCCCTCCTATGGTGCGCCCTGGAGGAGTCCTACTCCCACCGGGAGTAGGATTCCCCCCTTCCAAGTAGTAGGAGTAGGAGTCAAGGAAAGGGAAAAGAGAAGAGAAGGAAGGAGGGGGCGCAACCCCTCCCCCTAGTCCAATTCGGACGAGGCCTTGGGGGGGGGGGGCGCATCCTCCCCTCTCTCTTTCCCCTAAAGCCCAATAAGGCCCATATACTCCCCGGCGAATTCCCGTAACTCTCCGGTACTTCGATAAATACCCGAATCAATCGGAACCTTTCCAATGTCCGAATATAGTCGTCCAATATATCGATCTTTATGTCTCGACCATTTCGAGACTCCTCCTCATGTCCCCTATATCATCCGGGACTCCGAACCTTCGGTACATCAAAACACATAACTCACAATATAAATCGTCGCCGAACGTTAAGCATGCGGACCCTACAGGTTCGAGAACTATGTAAACATGACCGAGACACATCTCCGGTCAATAACCAATAGCGGAACCTGGATGCTCATAGTGGCTCCCACATATTCTACAAAGATCTTTATCGGTCAAACCGCATAACAACATACGTTGTTCCCTTTGTCATCAGTATGTTACTTGCCCGAGATTCGATCGTCGGTATCTCAATACCTAGTTCAATCTCATTACCGGCAAGTCTCTTTACTCGTTATGTAATGCATCATCCCGCAACTAACTCATTAGTCACATTGCTTGCAAGGCTTATAGTGATGTGCATTACCGCGAGGGCCCAGAGTTACCTCTTCGACAATCAGAGTGACAAATCTTAATCTCGAAATACGCCAACTCAATAAGTACCTTCGGAGACACCTGTAGAGCACCTTTATAATCACCCAGTTACGTTGTGACGTTTGGTAGCACACAAAGTGTTCCTCGGTAAACGGTAGTTGCATAATCTCATAGTCACAGGAACATGTATAAGTCATGAAGAAAGCAATAGCAACATACTAAACGATCAAGTGCTAAGCTAACGGAATGGGTCAAGTTAATCACATCATTCTCTAATGATGTGATCCCGTTAATCAAATGACAACTCATGTCTATGGCTAGGAAACTTAACCATCTTCGATTCAACGAGCTAGTCAAGTAGAGGCATACTAGTGACATTATGTTTGTCTATGTATTCACACATGTACTAAGTTTCCGGTTAATACAATTCTAGCATGAATAATAAACATTTATCATGATATAAGGAAATAAATAATAACTTTATTATCGCCTCTAGGGCATATTTCCTTCAGCACCTGCATAAGTAACATATATCTGTTCCATCTCTTGTCAAATATCATACTTGATTTTAAGCAAGACGTATGGATCTTCGTTGTTACTCTACCTGGAAAGGGTAATAACAAACGCATTGCAAGCGCAAGAAAAGTAGTCCACAGCCCATGTTCACTCCTAAAATTTGGAATAGACACCATAGGATAAGTACGCCAAAAGTAAGTGTTCTTGTCTCAAAAAGAATAAACATCCAGTAGCTATAGCAAGAAAATAGGAAAAGGTAATAACTCTTCTGGGCCAAGTGGCAGAACCCTACTTGATCCATGAGATTACAGGGCTAGGTGCTTACAGAACAAACAATGGCACGAGGAAAGATTTGTGTATGCCTATGCCTTTACCAAGCAAGAGCACTCTGCAAGAGGCAAAAGAGTAAAATGCACAAATAATAATCCAACATTTTATGACAAAACCAAATATGTCGCAGAATGGAAGAAAGTACATGGCGAATAGCAAGAGCTGAGTTTTCAAAGAATTATTACTTTGAGTTACACAAGATTGCCAATCCTCAAGAAAGCAATTACAATTTGGAGTCATGGCCTGAATAGCTCCAATAGCTCTCCAAGATCTGAAGCAAGATTACCACCTTGATGTTGACAAGTTAGTATCATAACATGAATGCGATAGTAACTTATGATGGATCAGAAGCATAAAGTAGATACACTATAATTCTGTAGCAAGCTAAGCAAGTCACCAAGTGGTCCGAACCCTGAGTACCATGATACGAAAAGAGTACCATATCATGTAAGTTTTGTAACAGACCGATGATGTTAACATGACTTGAATTTATACCTTGACTAAATTTCTGCATTCTAGTTATACGAAAAACATACATTGCACTTTCCTATGATATAGAGTGATGCTACTGAACACACGGTGCCATGTTCATGTGTAAACATGCTGAATATCTAGGAGCATTTGTCATTGCAACATATGGTACTGCAAGTACACTGTCTATCTAGTTCTTATGAAGTGTGTTAATGTTGCTCCTACCTCCTAGAGCTATGGACATGATGCATTTATTTTTTTACTTGCTGTGAAAATATTAGCTCATGTTTACTAATGAAGAACCAACTCCATCTAACAGTTGTTGTATGATGCCCTCTGAGTTTTGAACGAGTAACCATAGATAGGTTGCAGAATCTATGACATGATTGCGCATCTTACAAGCTGACACCAGCAGTTGCGCAATTTACAACTCTCACAAGCAAAAGCACAAACAGATTCGGAGCCCGGAAAGGCTCATGCGTTTCTGTAGGAGCAAATCGCACCGGAAAAGGTACTTTTAGGTATCGACAAGGAGATGAGGGGAGGCACTCATGCGGCGGCCGCGACGAAGACCCACTGCATCGTGGGCGGCTGAGCTACACCGGCACGTTGCTCACAACGACGCTCCCCCGGCTCCGGCACGGCCGGACCAGCGGCTGCGGCAGAGCGGCGTATCCCCTGCATACACGCACACAGAGATCACCCGATGGCACGATGAGTAGATGGAAGGCGGGCGCGGGGGGAACCCGGTGAGCAGCCTCACCTGAGCGAGCCAGTGCGCGCGGCGGGGGAGAAGCTCACATTCCCGGAAGAGGACTCCCGCTGGCAGCGGAGATCAGTGAGAAGAGAGTGTGGCGTGAGGACACGTCGACCGTATCGCGAGTAGGGCGACCTAGTAGAGGAGATTGGGGAGGAGGACGGCGGCACGAGGACGTTGGGAGGATGCGCCCTGGTAGAGGAGATCACGAAGGAGGACGGCTGCGCGAGGACGTTGGGAGGATTGTGAGAAGGGCAGGCGATGAGAGGGGATTGCGTTCACGTACACGTTAATGGGCTGGCCCAATGCTGCGACATGATGATATCAAAGGTGGACGAAAGAAAGGCGGGGTGGGATGAAGTGGGAGTGAGGCGAGACTACCAACTTAGACATTAGGAGTAGAGATTGGCAGACCACGGCGTTACCTTGGCAGAACATTTCATCTGAGTCGTTGATCTGATTGGCAGACTATTAACGTGATGTAGACGATGGGATGTGTTTAAGTTTATTTGATCAAGGGTTCTACTTATCCTGTGTACACTATGGTGTGGGTTTAGAAAAACTCAAGTTCGCTCTTTTAATAATAGTATAGATTTTGCGGTAACGTGAAAGTCCCGAGAGCAAGATATGGTATAATCCATACTGCAAATTCAAAAAATCAGTCTGTGCTATAAATAATTCATCACACCACCGGAGTTCATACATATATCAAAATACTTTCATACACAATTAAACCTATATCGACCAATTCGCTCATCGACGCCAAGGTATAACTTCTTTGTGGACCTGCAGCACACGCTGGCGGATGCATGATCCACCTTTGTGACGCATAGAGGGTCCGCGTCACATTCTTCTCCGGTCGCCACCGCGCGCTACGCGATGAGGAGCTCCGCATCCGCCTCCCGACAGCTCTGGGAGTGCGAGAAAAGGGTGTCGTGGAGGTTGTTGAAGTCGGCCCAAGGGGACCACCCGCCACTGCGAGAGAGGGGCTGATACATCTTTAATGTATGTATAATTTTTTATTGTTTCATGCTATTATATTATCAATTTTGTATGCTTTACTAGCATATATGCCCGTGCGTTGCAACGGGAGAGAAAACTCAGCCACTGTTTTAAGGCGTAAATTTAGGCATTTTTTTCCATCCGTTATATTTTATTTATCATAGTGCAATTAATTATCCCACCAAATAGTGTCCCTTACCCAAACGCACGTCATTTTCCTCAGGCAAGGTCGTTGTCCTCCTTTAATTATGCATTATCCCATCAAATATCTCTACTCCTAATGTCTGAGTTGGTGAATAGTCTTCACGGTTTATTTTCGTCCCACCACTTTCACCCGGTTTTTTTTGCTGGTTTTTTCGTCTCCTTCCCCACTCCATCGGTTTATTTTTTCTCTACTATTTCATTGTGTACCAGCACTTTCCTACCGTATAAAAAGTCACAGATCTAACTTTCCTAACTTACCCTAATCAACCGATCCATATCATTAATGCAATTTGCTTTAAGAAACAAATAACGGATTTTAAAGAAACAAATAAAGGACTTTAAGGGGAAAATCCAATTGCCTAATCGACAAATATGTATCTGAACTTTCCTTTTTCAAAACTCCATTACGGTTGTGATGGTGAGTAGCTTCTCCCGCAAACATGTAAAAAAGGAAACTTCTCCCGCAAAACAGCTACGATTCAAGGACGTGAGATCATTCCCCACCACGATTCCCATCCCTCCCCAAATCTACACGTCGACACTTTCCCATTCACATATGCGCCAGATCGCTCACCGCATTGTCTCCCCCGTCCCTCCTTGCGCCATGGCCAACTCCCTCCACAGCACCACATCGGCTTATAGTCACGTCGCGCTAGGTATGGGCCCACGGGAGCCAGCGCCGTGGCCCCAGGTCAAGTGTTGCTCATTGCCACCGCCGGCACTGCCACCTACCTCGACGACGGGATCCAGGGCCTCCGCATCCTCCTCCTTCTGTTGGGCGATGACAAGGATCCGATGTTGCGTGCTGCTCCATCTACACGCCTTCTTTCTCATAGGAATCGGCATCGCAGGTTAGTCCTCGATCTTCCATGTGGCTTACTGAATTTTAAGTAGTGATGGAACTATGATCCGAGGCAAATTTGTTGAGAGATTCAGTAGCTGAAGCCTCCCGATTGATAACATACACGTTAGTACTCTGAACCTCCAAATTTCCTGCTTTGTTCTTCCAGAAGATACATTAATAGACCATTTTTTCTAGAGATGAGCCTACATTTTTATATGCTAACATTGTTGTTCATGAGAACACAACAACACCATCAATTTTAACACATATTTTGAGTTTTACTAATTTGTCTGCAAGTAGAATTTGTGCATTATCAGTTCACGAAATGGGGGCACTATTTGGGCAAGCCACTATTGAGATGTTTCCGCAAATGACATGATACACCTACTTTCTATTTTCTGCATTAGTTTCAGTTTATTGCAATATTGTTAGGCTTCTTTCTATCATAAACATAAGTACATGTGGTCCCTTTTAATTAGCCCATGTTTTTTATAAATGGTAGTATGGTATTTATTCTGATGGAATATATTAGAAGAATCCAAGTTTTGTTCTTGGCACTATACAAGTGCATCTCCTATTTTTTGTAATAGCACGATGCACTTGATTTTCTTACGAGTGATAATTCTATTTATATGATTATTGGAGATCACATATTTTTTTAAAGCAATTCAACATGTGGTATTGTTTTTCATTTGTCATAGACAATAGTAAAAGGGAAAATCTGGTCAAAAAGTATGTGGTGTACAGTTTATAAAAACTTGTCGGGCTGATAAAAATGAAATATGATTTAGTGTTACCAGGAGAGAGATCTTGATTCGTGGCTTTGATGTAGTTTGAGTTATTTATTTTCAGTTTTATGCTTCATAAATCAGTATACTGATGCGTGGTACTATAATCATGTGACCTGCCAGATCGAGGCTCGGATACACAAGAGGCAGTACCAAGCAGCTACAACTCTCCGGTGACAGCAACAATAAGGCATGTTGCCTTCTATTCTTTTTCGGAAAACCTAGCTATTCGTGTGCTTTTCTTATCACCCTGAATCAAATAATAGTTGTCAAAGCTTTTGACTTAAGGCATTCAAATTTATACAAATATTTTCTTAAATAGCTGCTCGAATATTTTGCTTTTGCAAGGATCAAGTACATCTATGTTCTATTACTCACATCTCAAAATAATGTTCTGTAATCAGGATGCATGATTGGCATGGAGTATGGATCATCTTGCCATGTTGTGTTCTTGTGTTTAAGATTGTGTTTTTGCAGATGAAGTTGTTGATCCTGCTGAGGCATGCCGCTGTCGTCAGGATATTTGTGACTGGAAGTGCCTTTTTTCGAAAGATTCCAGAGAAGAAGTATTTCCCTCGGCTTCTTCTTCGAATGGTCTATTTTTGGGCACGTCGCCTCCTGGTAGTGGTGTTTCAGCTGGTGCTCTGCCTCCTCCTAGTTTGAGTGGTGTTTCAGCTGGTGCTCTGCCGCGGGTCTCTGTCCTGTATCTTCCTCGCATGGTGCTTCTGTTTCACATGGCCATTGCCGGTCTTCCTAATTCTGCTGTCTTGCCGATAGTTCCTGCGGCCCCTCTCTTTGTTGGTGCATTGGATGCTGTGCTAGATATTTCGTCTTTGGGCTCTTCTTGCTTGGTGGATATTCATATGTACGGAGATGCTGGCTGCCCATCTACTTTGCAAAGGACAATTTCTTCCAGTTCTAATGTGCGCACGAGAGGGGGACGTCAGGGTTTGTTGTCAGCTAGCTGTCTGAATCGTTGTGCTTCAGATTGGTCTCATGATCTGCTGCACATACGACAGGTATGCATCCTTCTTACGTGCATGCCCCCATTGTTGATAATTTGGTGCTGGATTTTACTGTTGTTCAGTAATTTTTCTTGACTTCGTCTTTCTCGCAAGCCATTTTTGATTGTTGTTTCCACTTGGAATAATTGTTTGTGAATTTGTTTAGGAGGACAATAGAATTATGCTAAATTGTGGCAGCGCTGTCGATATATTCATGAAGGAAAACGTCCTGTGTTGGGTTCTTCAGGTTTACCTTTTACTTTACCTCGCCTTTTTGCATTTTG
>NC_041381.1:249369948-249429213 GCF_002162155.2 Triticum dicoccoides
TGTTCCAGCCGATGGGGTGTCTCTCTCGGGTCTAGAGTCTAGACATGTTTCTTCCGTGTGGTTGTTTCCATCTTCTGGGGCCTCTTTTTGTCGGCCGCAGGTACGGGTATTCTCTTCTTCGATATCTATACCATCTTTTGTGTCTGGGTGTCGACCAGACTTAAATTCTCGATCTATACACCTGGTATGCTCCATTTAGTTGTAATTTATTGTTCATTCTCTGTTTTGCATGTTCGGTTGTTTGTCTAAATGTTCAGCTGTCGACGACACGTCATCGGGCCACCGCTACCATCACTGTCGAACTGCCGTTATTGTGTCGCTGTCGAGTTGCTGGCGTTGCAACGTCGCCGGCTGCTGCTGATATGAGCACTGTCGAGCTGTGACGGCGCTGCCTGACTTGGAGCCGAGAGAAAGAATAGGAAGAGATGCGAGAGAGAGAGAGGAGAATTTAGAGCTCTATATTCATTTCTTTCTTGCTCATTGAGTTACAGGTCTCGTGGTTTTGTAAAACAACTCAACAAACCATGGCTGAAGGCCCCCACACACATTAACTTAACACACGCACTCGAAGCTGGCGCCACCACTTCCAACCCCTTATCGGTGGCACAATGCTGCATATAAGTCCCCTCGGGCGTGACATCTCCATGTACATGCAACGCTGCATCAATCTTTTGACAGATCATTGTCTAATCAAATGTTCATGATTTAGGTGAAGTGGCAAAACCCATATAGTAGTTCTTCTCTGAATACAATAGTTTCATGTGGCTTCCGAGGTTGTGCGCCTTCCGGGATTTAAAGCAGCGTTACAGTGCTCTGTACTCATACGCATGATTGACTAATAAGATTGCACTACCACTTGCACGTAATCTACTGTTTTTTCCGCATTCCGATTGTGCCTTGTAGTGTGTTTTTTGAGTGAAGTGCACTGTAGGTCCCTAAACTATTCGAGGGGTGTCAACCAGGTCCTCGAACTATGAAAATCGACATGTGGGTCCTCGAACTATTGTAAGTGTCTCAGTCACGTCCAAAACCTGCCCGACCCAGTCTGACCTACCGTTGACTGTTGCCACGTCGGACAGGGGTAACGGAGGTGGATGGATATTTACAAAAAACACCCCGAATCGTTTCAGATCTCCATTCCCCAGTCCTTGCCTCTTCTTCTCCTTCTCTCCCGATCTCTCTCACGGCGATTTGGGGGCGGCGGCGCCTTGGCGATTTGGTGTGGCCGCACGGAGACGGCGGCGCCTGCCTAGGCGTCGATGGCTCCGGTACGGCGGCTCCCTGGAGATCCTCCTCCACAGTACGGTATGTTCCTCTCTGTCCCCCCAATCGATTTGTGACTAGGGTTAGGATTTGATCCGAATTGGTTAGGGTTAGGTTTGTGCGCAGCTTCCTGATGCTCGATTCCCTCTCTTTGCACGTAGGACCGAACGACGACCTCTTTTCAGTAGAGATTCATCACAGTGGGTTCTTTTGTGGTGACGGCCCAAACAAGACATATGTAGATGAGCGTATTGACACATTTGATTGTTGTGAAGTGGACACATGGTCTCTGCTTTGGATAGAAGATTTTGTTAGGCAGTGTGGCTATGCAGATGTCACAAGGTTGGAAGTGTATTGGTTGCTGCCAGGGAAATCATTGTTTGGTGGTCTGCGAGTGCTCGGGTGTGATGCTGACACAAATTATATGATGTCTGTGGTCAGCAAGATCAAAACTTTTGAGCTATATGTGAATGATAAAGATCTGGAGAGATCAATCTTCAGTGATAATGACATTCCAATGACTGGAGGCCCTGAGCTGCCTAAGGTTTTTACTCCTACAAAGATAAAGCCACTGGATATTCCACCCTTCTATGATAATGTCATCAGCCCCAAACAGAGAGCAAAACTTCAGAGAAATTTTGTCAGGAGAGAGGCTGAGGCATGGAATAGTAATGCAGGGCATCAGTTCACATATGAGAGGAGAAGCAATAGGAGGAGGGCTCAGTTTGAACCAGAAGTTGAAGAGGACAGTTCTTGGGGTGAAGACAGTAGTAGTGGATCAGAGTTTGTGGACTCCGATAATGAGTTCGATAAAGATGATGACAACCTATATGAGAAGTATGTTGATGCAGATGCAGAGGAGGAGGAGCAGAGCAAGGACAAGGACAAGGACAAGGATATTGGAAGCTCAAAGGAAAAGGGAAATGCAAGTAAGGGCAAGAATTTGGTGGAAGAAGAGGAGGAGCTGGACCTCCCAGATTCAGATGAAGAAGGGGGTGAGAACAGTTTGAAGTTCAAAAGTTTTAGGCCTGAAGACATGAAAAATCCTGTGTTCAAAGTTGGAATGGTCTTTTCATCAATTGTAGAGGTTAGGACAGCTTTGGCAGAGTATGCTGTTAAGAACAGGGTAGCTATAAAGACACCAAAAAATGACAAAATTAGAGTGAAAGCTCATTGTGTCCCAGGTTGCCCCTGGGAGTTCTTTGCCTCAAAGGACAGCAGAACAAAGTGCATAATGCTGAAAAAAATACATAGATGAGCACACTTGCAGTAGGGAGTGGGAGGTGAAGCAATTCACTGCTAGTTACATAGCAAAGAAGTATGTTGAGAAGGTGAGGACAGATGAATCAATTTCATTGAGAACCCTGGGATGTAATGTGCAAGAGGATTACAATATGGCAGCCACCAAGAGCAAGCTTGCTAGAGCAAAGAGAGAAGCAATCAGAAAGATTAGAGGAGATGAGCAAAAACAGTACAATATGTTGTGGGATTTTGCAGAAGAGCTGAGAACACAAAATCCTGGTAGCACATTCTATTTGAAACTGAAAAATGGTGTTCTTTTTGACAAATTGTACATGTCTATAGATGCATGTAAGAGGGGTTTTCTGCAAGGATGTAGGCCAGTAATTTGTCTGGATGGTTGCCACCTTAAGACAAAGCATGGAGGAATACTTCTAACAGCCATAGGAGTTGATCCCAATGACTGCATCATTCCAATAGCCATTGCAGTAGTTGAGGTTGAAAACACCATCACCTGGACATGGTTTCTCAAGACCTTGAAAGAGGATCTGTTAATTCAGAACACTAAACCATGGACAATCATGAGTGATAGGCAGAAAGGCTTGATTAATGCTGTGGACAATATGTTCCCTGATTCGGAGCATAGGATTTGTGTACGACACTTATACCAGAACTTCCATGCCAATTGGAAGGGTGAAACATTAAAGAACCAGTTGTGGGCAATAGCAAGAAGCAACAATATGGCTACATGGGAAAAGAACATGGACAAGATGAAGGAGATGAATCTAGAAGCATGGGCATATTTGGATGGCCTTGCCCCTAACACATGGTGTAGGGCATTTTTTGAAGAATTACCTAAATGTGATCTACTCCTCAACAACAGTTGTGAGGTCTTCAACAAATGGATACTTGATGCAAGGGAGTTACCAATTCTGAGCATGTTGAGGAAGATCAAGGCGCAATTGATGACAAGATGGTATACAAATAGAAAGCAATGTGAGGATGACTGGTCTCAACTACCATTATGCCCAAAGATCAAGAAAAAACTTGACAAAAACATTGAATGGGCAAAAAGTTGCCATGAACGTCCTGCTGGCAAAGGCGTGTTCAAGGTAATGAGCCGTGAAAATGAATATGTTGTTGATATTCTCAAGAACAAATGTAGTTGCAGAAGGTGGCAGCTGACAGGGATTCCTTGTAGCCATAGTATTGCTTGTTTGAGGTTTGAGAGAATTAAACCAGAGGACAAAGTGGCTGCTTGCTATAGTATTGAGGCATATAGGTTGGCATATGGACATGTCATCATGCCTTGCAGAGATCCAGCTGAGTGGCAGAAAACAAATGGTCCTCCGGTAGAACCTCCAAAGTATGAGAAGAAGGCAGGAAGGAAAAAGAAGAAGAGAATAGTTCACCCTTCAGAGAAGGATGAAGGCACTAGGTTTAGCAAGCATGGAGTAATAATGCATTGCAGTGTCTGCAACTCCACAGAACACAATAGAAGAAAATGCACTGTACTACATCCATCTGATAGAGTGCCTGCACTAGAAAAACTACCTGTGAGAAGAAATTTGCTTCAAGCACCTACTGCACAGGACTCCCAATGCACTGAGATGACCATCACACAGGTACTGAACTAACCATGCTTGAATGCCTACTTGTATTGTATCCAAATGCAATGAATTGACATGGTTTTACATTTGAAATTAGATACCTGGTGAGGATAGTTCACACACATGTTCGGTGCTGTCAACATTATTCCAAGAGGTTAGCATTTGTTCCAAGGAAATGTTGTTTACATATTTATCTGTCCGGAAATACTTGTCGCTCAAACGGATGTATCCGTGGTGTCAATTGTGTAGGTTGAAGCACCTCAAGTAACACCTGATGCACCACCAGGACCACTTCCTGAGTGCTCTTTCATTGCATCGAGGAGAGATGAGCTGCCAGTGCCCAGGGCTACAACCAGTGCACAATTTCTGAAGAAAAAGCTACAAACTAAGAAGAAAAAGACAACTCCTAAAGCGGCTGTTAGGCAAGCCTTTGTGCCTCCTAGAGCAGTCACTCAAGCCTCCCAAACAGATGCTGCTGTTGGTGTAACTGAAGCAGCAAAACAGGCCAGAAGAACAAAGGCAAAGAAAGTGCATAAAGATTAATGCATAGAGAGAAAAGCTCCTTGAGGTGTTGAAGGAAACCTGAGCTCATGCCCATGTCTTGGCTGTAGGTTTTGATCCACACCTTGTAATAGCGTATGGAGTGCATATGTGTCCTTTGTGAACAACCTGCTATGATAGATGCTACTGTCCCTCTCTTTTGGATGCACTCCTCTTTTGTGACAAAACTTGTTATGCATTCAGCTAATCAATGATGATTGATTTCATGCCAATTATGTATGTCTTTTGTGAACAACCTGTTATGATAGTGCTTGTTAAAAATGTGATGAAATGCTTGCCAAAATTTGTCATGCTTACACATTCTGGGAATATTGCAAAGCACATTCTGGAAATATTTCATAATGTCATCGCTACATGCACCATACATTGTTCACTGCCAATGTTTCTTGCACATTTGGCAACTAAAAACACATTTCAGCTCCTACTTCATTACAACAGCATACAAGTTCACGGCAAGAATCATGGTACAAACAAGCAGAATCTTCCAACCTATGCCTACAACAAGATCCAACTGAAGCTTGATATCTTCAGCAATCTGGCTCATCTGATTTTCAGGAATGTTGCTAATCTTCTTGACCACACTTTCTACCCTGCTATCTTTCTCTATGAAACTAGCACGAATGTTTGGCTTCGTTCCTTTGGTTGTCATCTCCCTGTCCAGATAGGGCTTGGAAATCATTGCAATGTACTCCACCTCCTCTTCAGGAATATTATAACCATGGCACAAAACAAGATCCAAATATTCATCTATCCAGTGATAGCAGTCACAAGATCCATGTGACCCTCTCTGCCAAAATAAAAAAAATAAAAAAAAACAAGCAAACAAAGAGCAGAAAATTTGAGAGATCTTATTGATTCGAAAGTGAAGACTAACTCAAACAACGAAAGTGACCTTGTGATTAGGGCATTTGAAGAAAACCCGTCCTGGATTCCTGTCAGATTTGGAAACCAGACGAATCACTTGCCTCCAGCCGCACGTGCAGCACTTAAGTAGAGGGAGAGATGCACCAGCCTCAGGGTCAGAGGAAGGCGGCCAGGAAGAGCTCGCTGACGCGCTCCAGCTCCGAACCATGGCGCCGCCGCCCCCAAATCGCCGTGAGAGAGATCGGGAGAGAAGGAGAAGAAGAGGCAAGGACTGGGGAATGGAGATCTGAAACGATTCGGGGTGTTTTTTGTAAATATCCATCCACCTCCGTTACCCCTATCCGACGTGGCAACAGTCAACGGTAGGTCAGACTGGGTCGGGCAGGTTTTGGACGTGACTGAGACACTTACAATAGTTCGAGGACCCACATGTCGATTTTCATAGTTCGAGGACCTGGTTGACACCCCTCGAATAGTTTAGGGACCTACAGTGTACTTCACTCGTGTTTCTTTGATTCACATTATGCCTGAACCAGCAGGAGCCCCTGAAGCAGCGAGAGAGTAACGGATGGGGAAACTGGTAGATCCGTTTGTGTGGATGACAGCTAGACGGTGGCAACTCGACTAGGTTTGCCGTGAGAAGGACAGACTACGCGAGAGATTTGGCGTGTGTAGTTTATCTTGTCGCTAATTACGGTGGAGTGTGGTTAGATTATCAGCTTTGTTAGATGCATAGGGCATGGAAGGAGCGGTGGATATGAGCTGCTACGACAGAACTACTGTGCCTTGAGCAACGTCAGAGGAGCCAACTCCTGCTCAGAATACATTTTATTTTCTTTAGCCGATTAATTCCAATAATTAATGAGGGCTGATGCACCCCGGGAGCAGCTGCCAAGATGGAATTTTGTACTTCCTCCGTTCGAAAATACTTGTCATCCAAATGGATAAAAATGGATGTATCTAAAACTAAAATACGTCTAGATACATCTTTTATTCATTTTGATGACAACTATTTCTGGACGGAGGGAGTAGAAAATAGGACGCCTTCCACCGAAGGGAAACTACGGCCAACTCCACTCTCGTTGGTTGGCGATGCATGACGAGGCCAATGGACAGCTCGGTGTTACACAAATAAATCAAGGAGAACATGTTAATAGACCAGCAACGTGCTAGGAGGCCAACGGAGCATTACCTGGTGTTGACGGGAGCATTACCTGGTGTTGACCGGCTGGCAAATGACATTTATTCCTTAATGTTTTGGCCCGGAAACAGAGGTAACCCTCCAAACAGTGCCCTGATAGTCATTTATTCCTTAATGTTTGGGCCTGGGAACAAGTTTAGTTGCAACTTTTTTGCTATCATGTTTCTCAAATTTCGTTCACTAGGATTCCTTTCTTATTATCATCTTCCAAATATTTTTTTGTCACTACATGAATTCAGCTCTATTTCTATCGTGTCTCCTTTTCATATGTTTGCATCCAGCTGAATATCCATCTACCTGCAGGATTTTGTCACATGTGTAGTGCATTCTAAAAATTATAAGCTAAGGATGTTACGCCCTACCATCTACAAGAACAATGGATTGTGTATTGAACATAAGCTTTTTTTTGCAAGTTTGCTCTCAGTTATGTCTTTGGCAGGGCATACTTGATCATAAATTTTGTACAAAAGGTAATAGCTAACAATACGTATGCAACTGTTACTTAAATATCAGATAATTCTATATTTTTTAGATTTAATTGGAGAATGCAGCTTACTCAATTATGTCATATATTAGCAAGAAGGGGTGCACGGACAACCTACTATGAGATGGCACAGATGGGCCTTGAGGACGTGGCACCGTTCAGGAGGGCAGCATTCCGACAACACTCCAGCATAGACTCATCGTGATACCTAGACGTGGGGAGCCTGAGCATTGGGACATCAAGAAGGAAGCTGCTGCTGATGAGTACGACCATCTTGCCGTGGATTGCTGCCGCTGCCATGCCCCAGCAACATGTTGTCGTGCCAGTGCTGCAACCTTCTACTACAAACATGATCGCAGGCAATGTGGTCATGAAGTTCTGGGATACTTAACATTCCCTGTATTTTTCTAGCAATGTCTTAGTTAGGTGTAATTTGTGTATTTTTCCGCACTTATCCTTTCGAGAAGAGAACTACTATAATTTGTGTATGGACCGAAGTGTTCGGTCAGCATGTGGCAGATTGGTTAATTGGTTTAGAGAAGGCGGGCATACAAGTTGCTCGGCAAAACAAAATTTTGTTGTGTAGATAGTGCCTATATTTTACTGGTATGCATGGTTGAACATAGTACTTATATTACGTGAGGAGTACGTAAAACGAAGTGTAATATGGTGGACATGGCTTCATGATAGAGCTGGTGGAGAGATGTTATGGGGCGATGTTGAGGTCAGCGGCGGAAGAAATGGGCAAATGGGGTTCCTGATAGGTTCCCGACTTTCTCATGGAGCGACGCAATGTGCAGCAACTCGTATTGGGTTCCATTTCTAGATGGAGAAGAACGGATGAACGACATGAGCGTGATTCATTTGTTTATTCATTTTATCCTTCCTTATTCCACTCAACTCAGATTCATTTACTTTTGCACTCACCCATGATTTGATGGATCTAAAAATTTAGTGACGTTAATTGTAATGAGGAGTACCATATATCCATAAGCCTCAACTATTTTTTTCAGTAGAACATGATCATTATGTTTATATAAACAACCATTAAGCTTTTTAAAATGCCCGTGGCAACGCACAGGCATTCTACTATATAGGTTAGACCATTAGTCGGCCATATATAAAGTCTCTTGCGCATGATGCAACGTCATTTGACCTCCTTTAACAATCGACCAATGGCCATCATTTCCTCCTTTAAATTATGCATGCATGTCTCATGCAACCCGTTTAATATCCCATCAATGGTCGGCCATATTATCGTGTCTCTTCCGTATCAAGCGGAGCCTTTTTTATATCTCACTAGCTAATTGCCCGTGCGTTGTAACGGGGCATACATATTTCAATGGTTCAATATCAGTGTTGTCTAACATGTCCTTTTAAGATCCTCATGCACTTAAACTGTTTTACTCTTCTTCTTCTTCTTCTTTCAACCACTCCCTCTCGTCTCCCCCTCGCCTGTCCCCAGCCCCCCTCCCCTCAGGCGCTCGTGTGAGAGGGAGAGCACAGGAGGAAAACTCAGTTCGTGATCTAGTATCTGCAAGAATGCAAGAAAAAAAAACAGTTTGTGCTCAGTCCATGCAACATTAAAAGTCCATCCAAAAAATAAATTGTCTATCTGCAAAATCTCATGGTTCTTGAGTGCAAGACTTGCTTGCCAATGTTGCTCCTTACCCTATGCCTATTTGCTGCACATTTTCATGACTGTGCTTGCCAATAGAAAATATTGAATATAATGAAATGAAAACAACCAAAATATTAAAAAGTGAATCCTAGCAAATATAACTGAAGAAGTGAAGTGTAGTGACTTCTAGGAAGTTAATGTCACAGAACTTGCATAGCTTCTTTTGACTATGCATCTCTACTCTCCACCATTTGGAAAAAAAATATGTTGGGTTCTAGCTAGCATGTACAGATTATTCATGTTCCGTTCATTTGGTGTCACTAATCAGTGAAGAAATTTTTTTAGAGAGAAGAGGTGGGGGAGAAAGGGACAGGCATTGTTGCCTATGTAGTGTATTATAATATAATAATTTAATCAGGCAACTTGCAAGTGCTAACATGCTGAAGGAAGGGATTAACCTATTGATAATTATTGTATGCATAGAAGTGACATGAACATACAATCAGAGTTTCTTTGGAAACCCAAAATCAAGCAGAACTCAATCCAACTATTAAAAAAGTACTTCAGTGGTAGTACAAGCTTGAAATATATTTCTCAAAAGAATAATGTTGTGTAAACTCTCATGCAATAGAACGAAGAATAAATAGGGCAACATACAAACAAAGTTAGAGATAAAAAATAGCAGGCTCTTGTAGAGTGCACAGAAACTTGATCCATTCAAGGTCACTGAATATTTGTGCTCGTGAATAGACCTTCACGTGACTGAATATTTGTGCAACCCTCGTCATTCGTTAGAACTTAGAATACAAGGTATCTCCAGACTAATCATTTTAGTGCAATGCTTGAGTGTCAATTGTACGCTAAGTCATAGGCAGCACGTGCATTTACTGAAGAAAACAGGAAATTGCGCTGCTGCCGGTGAGTTGGTATGGTGTCGCAGCCGACAACTATGCAACACAGCTAGGAAGGTTCGTAATGATGTACGGGTGTGGCGGCGCCGCCGCTACTGCCGGTAATGGTATGGCGTCGTAGCTGACGACTACACGGCCCACCTGCGCCTCTATCTGCATCGGCGGATGGGCATGATCCATGAGTATAATATACGAACACTTACCTTGCTAGAGATCAGCCTTCAGCCTGTTGAGTCAACCTGGTCTTCGGATGGTCTACAGCATGCATGTATTGGCACAGCTTGCATGCAGCAGCAGTAATAATTAGATATGGCTGCATGTCGGCAGTAGTAACTTAGCTACAAAGTGAAACAGCTAGCAGCTGTGTAGGTCGGTCGGCAAGACCATTTTTGCTTTTCACTGTTGTAGGTAAGCAGTGACGTAGTACATGCATTTGACATCAGCATGTGCATAGTATAGGCGGTTTGTAAGTACTATATATAGAGCATCACTCCACCCATTGTATCTCATTCCACCTCCGATCAATTCAAGCAGTACCCTTTCTCAAGTGCAGCTCCATCTGTGTACAATACTACTACTATGTGTGTGTGAGAGATACACTAGTGAGTGTGTGAGTACTGAGTAGTACGTGCGCGTGCTCTTCCACCGGTCGTTTCAGTTTACTCGAGTGCTAGTGAGTAGTTCTGGGCTAACAAAGCTTGTAGTATGCATGTCTTACTAGTGAAGTTTAGTTGTAGTAGAAACGTAGCTTACTTGGTAAGCTAGGTAGTGACACAAGTGCTTACCTCACTGCTAGCTGATATTTTGCTTAGGTCGGTTTGGCTGTCCTATATAAGGAGCCTCACACCCTGGGTTGTAACTCAGGCCATTCGGTTTCAATACCAGGCATTTCCTCAATTTTTTTCACGCCTCTGCCTCCTAGAGGCTTCGAAATAGCAATATTCCTATGATTTTGCATAATAATCAGGAGTTCACGGCGCACGAACCAAAAGTTCAAATCCTCACGTCCTTCTTCACTTCTATCCTTGGCGCCTCTTCTACTCCAACTTGGAACTTCTCGTTGCATTCCCTTTACCCTAATCCGTTGCCTCAGCTTCTACACCTAGATTCTCCCTTTTTAGGGAAAAAAAATTATAATGCTTTTGCGGAAATGAACCAAATGGCTAGCCCCCGTCCGGATGGTTTCGGTCCCGGGTTCTACCGTAAATTCTGGCCCATTATTAAACAAAGGATAACTGACCTCTTCAACAGTTTCTACTCACTCTCGGCTGATATCTCATGCCTTACAGGGCTTTCATTGTCCTCATCCCAAAAGGAGCGGCTCCCCCATCTCCCGACGCCTTCCGCCCAATCTCACTTCAAAACTGCCCTCCCAAAGCGCTGGCTAAATTACTTGTAAATCGCCTCAAACCCGTTATACCTGCTCTTGTCCACCCTGACCAGACAGGTTTCCTCTCAGGTAGAACTATTTCTGAGAATTTTCTCTATGCTGCAGACGTTCTCCATGTCTGTGCTAGGACCAAAGCCCCAATGTTGGTTTTTAAACTGGACTTCTCCAAAGCTTTCGACTCAGTCTCTTGGCCTACTCTTCTCTCTATTCTTCGTGTCCGGGGCTTTTCAGAAAAATGGCTCGGATGGATAAGCTCGTTGCTTACCTCTGGCAAAACCGCGGTGCTCTTGAATGGATCACTTGGCCCGTGGATCCAGTGTAAGAACGGCCTCCGGCAGGGCGACCCACTCTCCCCTTTCCTCTTCATCATCATCGCAGATGTCCTTCAAAGAATGATTATAAATGCTTGTGCACAAAATCTCCTAGCACACCCAGTCTCCACTACCCTCCCCTGCCTGGTTCTACAGTATGCTGACGACACACTTATCATTATCAAAGCCGACCCCCTAGCTGCAACCAACCTCAAAAAAAATCCTTGATGACTTCTCCCTGGCCACCGGCCTCTCGATTAACTTCCAAAAAACAACGGTTGTCCCCATGAATGTTGATCCGCAACTTGCTGCGGAGATGGCTGCTACCCTAGAAACGACTACCTCCTCCTTTCCTCGGAAATATCTTGGCCTCCCCCTCTCCCCTAATAAACTACCTCCCTCGGCCTTCCAACCGCTCATAGATCGCTGTGACATTTACCTTGCAGGTTGGCGTGCTCTGCTTCTGTCACGAGGTGGTCGCCTCGTCCTTATGTCGGTAGTCCTGGATAGTCTTCCTACCTATTTTATGATGTGCTTCTCTATTCCGTTTAGCGTCCTCGAGGATATTGATAAGCACCGTAGGATTTTTTTATGGTCTAATGATGATTCTTTCTCTGGGGCCAAGTGCCTGGTAGCGTGGGATCGGGTGTGCATGCCCAAACTAGCTGGTGGTCTTGGTGTCAAAAACTTGAGAGCACAAAACTTTTGCCTTATGTTGAAATTTGCATTCAAATTTTTGCATGCTCCACTTTTCCCATGGAAAGATTGGATTATCAACCACTCTCCACTACATGTAGGTCTAGGCAGAAATGCTTCTTTCCTTGGGAAAGCCATTTTTAAACACCTCTCAGCTCTTCGAGAAATCTCACAGGTTTCCGTGGGATCAGGCTCCTCAACATATTTTTGGCTAGATCGTTGGGTTCTCCCTGAACCTTTGAGTATTGCTTTTCCCTTCCTTTTCACCCACCACACAAAACCAAATGCCTTTGTTGCTAATATTTTGATGGATGGGATTGATCTGGGTCTGCGTAGCCGGTTTACCTTAACTGCTTCCAATGTACTTGCTTCCTTGAGACTTCTGCTGCAGGATGTGAGACTTTCAGGGTTGCCTGACTCCAGGACGCTGCTCAATGGCTCCTCCTTCACCACCAAAGGAGCCTATGACACACTTGCATCCCAGCTTGCCGACCCCATGCTTGCAAGCATTTGGGATGCACGAGTGCTCAGCCGGGTGCAGGTCTTCGGCTGGCTCCTATACCTCGACAGGCTCAACACCAGGGCCAACCTTCATCGTAAGACTCTCCTTGAGTCTCCTTCCTGCCCTCGATGCAGGGCTGCGCCAGAGGATCGTGGTCATCTCTTCTTCACCTGCCCAGCTGCCCGGGACATCTGGGATGCCATTGATTTTCGACCATGTTTTACACCATTTGCAGCTCTGTGGTCTCCACCATCTCATCAGGGCCTCCCAGTGACCGTGTGGCCTCTCATTGTGCTACTCATCATATGGAAAATCTGGAATGCTCGGAATGCTAAAACATTTAGGGACATAGATTTTTCAGCCTCAGATGTCCTTAGAGGCATCGTCTCTGACCTCACCCTCTGGTCACACCGCCTCAGAAAGGCGGATGACAAAGTCCACGCCGGATTGTGGCGGGACTTCTTTTCTTCTCGCCTTATCTAGTTTGTAAAAAATACCTTTATTTTTTTGAAATATATTCAGGTGGGGAGTCTTTCCCTCCCGGTGACCGTTTCAAAAAAAAGTATCACCGTGAGTGCTGCAAGAGGATGGCTGACGAGGATGCCGCGGTCGCGGCTAACCTCGTCGAGGCTGAAGAGGATGGTGGGCCAGCAATGATGATTGCTTGCGTCGAGACCATGCAGGAGGGCGGAGCGCCTCTGGCGACGATGGTCCCGACAAGCATCGAAGCCGTGTAGGAGGACACAGCACCTCCGACGACCACGGTGCCGGAAACCATTAAGTCCATGCGGGAGGCATGGAGCTCTTCAAGTAATCCCCTCCGGACATCGGTAGCGCTCTCCCCGACAACAACGTTCTTGGGAGACTACGATTGGGAGGAGATGAAGACCTAGGTGTGGGGGAGCCACACCCTGGCAACCACGTTCCCTATGATGCTGGTCAAGCCTGTGCAAGTTGGCTCGGCAATCGCGGCCCCGACATCCTCGGGACCGGATAAGCCCGTGCAAGTTGGCACGGCAACGACGTCCCCGACATCCTTGGGACCCGACAAGCCCGTGTTAGGAGGCACGACAATGACGCATCTGGTGGACCACATCCCGACCATGATGCTGGCGACCAGTGAACCCGTGCAAGAGGCATGTCACTCTCAGGTTGGCCACACCCCGACAACCAGGTTCTTGGGGTTCTCCAAGCCCGTGTGGAAGACACGACACTCTTCGTTTGCCTCAACACCAGGGGCTGTCAACCGAGAGGCGATGAGGAGACGGTCATGGGGCAGCAAGGCCTCGACCGTGACTATGGCGACTATCGAGGCCGTGTAGGAGGCGCGACGCTCTCTAGTCGGCCATGCCGCGACCCTGGCGTGCTCGGGGTCCATTGAGTCCATGTGGGAGGCACGACACTCGGGGTCCATTGAGTCTGTGCAGGAGGCAAAACTCACAAACATCAGGGGAGACCCAACAAGAAAGTCTGATGGGAAGAGCGTAGCTGCCCTGAGAGGAGCTACTCCAGTTAGTGCGACGTCCAGCACATCAACCCTGTGAAGTGAGTTCCCGGGTAGTGCGACGTCCAGCACAACGACCCCGGGAAGGGAGTTCCCGGGTAGTGTGATGTCAAACAAGTCATCCCCGGGAAGGGAGTTCCTGGGTAACATGACGTCCGACACGACCCCCCCCCCCAAAAGGGAGTTCCCGGGCAGTGTGACAGCTGGAACTACGACCCCAGGAACACTGACGCCCACGAGCGAGGTGGTTCCCGGGCAGTTCATGCCCCCGCCTACAACGCGGTCGGACCTGTTCGACGCCAACAACGTTGGCGCTCCACACATGTTTTGACGCCTAGGGGGACCTTCTCGGCGGACCTGCGAGACGATCGCAACACCCTGAGATCAAGAAGGACTAGAACGACGCCTTCATCAAGCACAAGGTGCGGATCGTTGCGAAAGGTTATATACAATGCACGGGGGAGGACTTGTAGGAGGTCCTCGCTCTGGTGGTAAAGCACGAGCAGGGCGTACAAGCTACACAAAGCCCGAGAAGGTGGACATCCGACAAAGACATGTGGTCGCATCCAGCTTCAGAAGCTGCATGACAAGGTCGGGACCGTCAACATCGAACTCCTTCAACAAGGTTGAGGAGGAGATTGTTGAGTCAACTTGGTCTTCGGATGGTCTACAACATGCATGTATTGGCAGCTTGCATGCAGCAGCAGTAATAATTAGATATGGCTGCATGTCGGCAGTAGTAACTTAGCTACAAAGTGAAACAGCTAGCAGCTATGTAGGTCAGTCGGCAAGACCATTTTTGCTTTTCACTGTTGTAGGTAAGCAGTGACGCAGTACATGCATTTGACATTAGCATGTGCGTAGTATAGGCGGCCATTGTATCTCATTCCACTCTGATTAATTCAAGCAGTACCCTTTCTCAAGTGCAGCTCCATTTGTGTACAATACTACTACTATGTGTGTGTGAGAGATACACTAGTGAGTGTGTGAGTACTGAGTAGTACGTGCGCGTGCTCTTCCACCGGTCGTTTCAGTTTACTCGAGTGCTAGTGAGTAGTTCTGGGCTAACACGGCCCTCATGAGAAACTGCAAACCGAAAGAAGTCCAGATAACCCCTGAGGTTTCACAAACCGGCTAATTCACCCCCTAAGCTCTAAAACCAGTTAAGTAAGCCCCCGAGGTCTCTCATACCAGTCAAATCACCCCCTTGCGCTGATTATAGTAGTTTCCTGCAGGTGGTTTTGCTTGCGGGGCATTGGACGAGTGCCACGTCTGCTTGATGGGGTGGGTCTAGTTAACTGCTCCTCTTGTTTTTGGCCTTGTCTCCCTTCTTTCCTTTGACAACGCGGTGGCAGCCGGCAAGGCAAAACCAGCCAATGCCAAACCAATCAAAAATTCTACATTGAAATAAAACCGACCTTGTAGTTCAAGCATGATGGGGATCATGCTATATTTTGTGGTACACGGTTGACTCCTATGCATGCTTAGTTTCGGTCAGCTAATACAACACTGAGAATAGTGCCAATTCACATAGAAAATGAGCAACATCATACATCCCAAATACTGCTAATTTGAAAAGGAAAATTAAGAAGCAGGACATAGCCAAAATTCAGCAATAGTTCCACATTACATTCACTACTTTTTATTATCTCTCAACCTGCCACAATGCCAAAGTATTTCTTAATTCACCCCCATACTAATGAAGCCAACACTACCATTACACAGACAAATGGTAAAACAACTGAAACAAGCCAGAACAACATTGCAAGTTTCTTCATTTCTTGAACTTCAAAAAGCTTGTGTGCACCTAGCTTTTCTTGAATCTCTAGCTTCTTTGCAAAGTCTGAAGCTTGCTGTCACAACTTCAGTATGTGTGTCCAATTTGCTTCCAGCTAGTAGAAGTATTTACATCCATCAGTCTACGAATTATGCACACAAAAGAGCAAATCAAATTTCCTGATGGAATAATTACCAAAATTAGTAATCTAATATTACCATTACCTCCAGCTGGTTGTAAACATGGTCACAAGATTGTACACATATGGAATAATTACCAAAACTAGTAATCTAATTTTAGCTGGATCTTATACGGTTTTAGCTGTTTTAAACGAGTAAAAAATCTAATACTAGTTTGATGTTTTCTTTGGTCCTGAACTCCTGATATTAGCTGATGTTTCTTTTCTTTCTACTTAATAGTTCTGGGAGAGAGGATAGTAGGCATGAGTGTGGCGCAGGGTTAACTTCATCAATGATCAAGTAGAAGTTTATCCATCTCAGCCAGAAAGATCGAAAAATCAGTCCATTAAATTGGAATCATGTGAATGTTACTACGGAATGGTCTTACCTCCTACCGGATGCAAACGTGGTCGCGTACGGAAGCTGCCAATAGGGGATTGGCGACCTCATGTTACCGCGGAGGCCGAGCGCTGAAGACAATCCTGGGACTGAGGACCATGGCGACGAATAGGGGAGGAGAGGAACTTGGGAACAGGGGAGAACGAACTTCAGCTGTCTGCCATGCTGACATACAAGGGAGGAGAGGAACAAGAGAACATGCAAGGACGATCTTGAGCTGGCGGCCATGGCCACGAACGTGGGAGGAAAAAAATTAAGGATCGGGGGATTATTGAGCAGGGGTGAAACCGCTTGGCGCTTTCCATCAAGCCGACGTGCAATAGTCCAACGTCACGCAAGGAAAACCGTCCCCCAGAAACCAATATAATCAGCGCAAAGGGGTGATTTGCCTAGTATTAGAGACTTCAGGGGGTTACTTAACTGGTTTTAGAGCTGAGGGGGTGGATTAGCCAGTTTATGAAACCCCAGGGGGTGATCTGGACATCTTTCCCGCAAACCAGCATAGATCCTGAATGCACCTTTAATGGAAGACAGAGCCAGGCTTAGAAACCCTCTGCCTCTAGGTCTACATCACTATAGAGGATGGAGGGGCGCGGAGTGACTATGATCACCCAACCTGGATGAGCCAGTGAGGGAGGAAATTGTCGTGCCTCTTGTTTCCTGGTCGATGAGCTGGCGAGGGAGTCTGATCGGATCCGAGGCAGAGGGGCCTTGCGTCCTGGTTTGTTTTGATCAGATGGTGGGACAATCCGGTTTTTTAGGAAGGTCAATGAAGTGGGAGAAAAATTAAGGAAGGAGGAGAAAAACCGATGGAGATGTAAGTGCATCTAGTGCCACCCCTAGTTGGTTTTGGAGTATTGATGACAAACCTGGTTGAGGGACTAATGTGTTTGTGAGAATTGCAGGATAACATAGGTAGTAGTCCCTCATTGATTCAGTTTACCTACCGGAGATGACCCCTAAAAATGTATGAAGACATTGAAGACAATGGTGGTCTATGAAGCTATTCACGGTGAAGTCTATGACATGAGAAGCCATCGCATGAAGACTTTGGAGCGCGAAGACTTAGTTGTTTCGTTGTTTCCTTTTCTTCTTTGTTGAGTCATAGGAACCACCGCACTATTAAGTGGGGTCCAAGTGAACAAAGTCAGAGTGACTAAAGTGATGCTCAACCAAATCCTAAGTCTTCGAGCGAAGACAATGAGTGCAAATCTTATCCGGAGTCGGATGAGTCAGCTTTACTTGTAGCCCAAGTCAAGCTGCCGCGTGTGTTTGAAATCTAACCGTTGGAACACGTCTCAGTTCCTTAGTGACCCGGGCTCATTTCGGACAAATCAGGTCGGGTTGCCCAGTGGCTATAAATAGCCCACCCCCTACACCATAAATTTGTGGATGCTCAGAGTTAGTACACGGCTTTTGTCGTTTGAGAGCAACCCACCTCCGAAGCATTTGAGAGAGAATCCTTGCGAGGACAAAGCCCAAACCACCCAGAGCCCAAAGAGTGTTTGGCATCACTGAAGTCTTTCTGTCCGCGTGATCTGAAGACTTGTTACACTTGAGGACTGTGAATCCTCCAGCCGGTTAGGCGTTGCGTTCTGAGCATCCAAGAGTCATTGTGGAGTGCCGGTGAACGAAGTCTGTGAAGGTTTGGAAGTCTGCATTGAAGACTTACCAGAGTGATTGGGCGAGGACTAAGTGTCCTTAGCTCAAGGGGAATAAGGTGAAGACGCGGTCTTCTGAGTTGAATCTCAGCCTCCCTAACCAGACGTACAATTGTCACAGCAATTGGAATTGGTCGAACAAATCACTGTCCTCTCCAAGCTACTAGTTCTATCTCTCACTTCTCTTTACTTACAGTTTGTCTTCGTGAAGTCATTTCTTGCTTGCATTATCTGTTTGACTTCACTGAGTGACTACTTGTTCTGATTGGCTTCATACTATCTTCCATCCTGATCCTTACTACCTAGCTGCTAATAGTCTTCGTGCTTTCACTTCATTGAATACTTGACTATGGATTGCCTAGTGTAGTCTACCTTCCGCTGCATACGAATATGGTCATTTCTATTGTTGGTCTTCGAAACTCCCACGTTTTGAAGACTTTCATAAAAATTGCCTATTCACCCCCCTCTAGTCGATAACCAGCTCTTTCAATTGGTATCAGAGCAAGGTACTCCCTTGTTTTGTGTGATTCGGTTTAACCACCTGGAGTTTTAGCCATGTCGACTACAGGGATAATCAAAGTCTCCGCTGTGTGCCCCATCTTCGATGGCACTGAATACCCCTACTGGAAGAATAAGATGCACATGCATCTTGAAGCCATTGATGTCGATTTGTGGTATGTCATCAAGAATGACGTTCCCAAGACCAGTGAAGGTGTCACCCCTGCTGATGTCAAGAAGTTCGTTCAACTGGATTCTACTGCCAATAACATCACCTGTGTTCATCTGACCAAAGGACAGTATGGCCGTGTGAGTGTTCTGGAAATATCGAAGCTAGTCTGGGACTGGCTCTCCAAGGTCAACGAAGGTGTCTCAACTCAAAGATATCAAAGGACCAGTGTCCTCCACAACCTTTTCAACCGCTTCAAGAGACACGACAATGAGAACGTCCAGCTCACATTTGATCTCCTCACTGATATCACAAATGAGCTCCAAGCACTCGGCGCCACTGAGATCATGAAGCATGAAATAGTCAAGACACTACTGAGATCACTTGACAGCTCGTTTGACACCCTCGCCCGGATGATTCAAGAACGCCCTGACTTCAAGACTCTCTATCCGTCTGACATACTTGAGAGGCTCAACACACATGAGTTTCAGCTATGTGAGAAACGAGATATCTATGGCCCCAACAATGGCCGAACTCGCGCTTTGAAGGCAAAGGCTGTTTCCTCATCTGAAGAAGAATCTGACTGCAGGTCTGGTGATCCTGAAGACATTGGAAAGGAGCTTGCTATGCTTGTGAAGAAGTTTCCGAAATTCACTAAGAAGAAAGGCTTCAGAAAGTCTTCACGATCCAGCTCAAGAAATGATGAAGTTTCCACCCATGATCACAAGAAGAGAATATGCCACAAGTGCAAGAAACCTGGTCACTACATCTTTGAGTGTCCACAGTGGGACAATGAGAAGAAGAAGAAGAAGAGCAAGGAATATGATTCTGATGACAAGAAGAAGAAGAAATCCTCAAAGTCTTCTTACAAGTCTTCATCACACAAGAAGAGTTCATCTGGCAAGGCTCGTGCTTTTGTTGGCAAGGAGATGGATTCAGAGGAGGAGTCTGCTTCTGAGGAGGCAGAGGTGGAGTCTGAGGAGGAGTCTGACTCTGGCGTTGCAAGTCTGGCTCTAGCTACAGCCTATGTTGCCTAGTCCATCTTCAACACTGAAGACAATGGCTCCGTCACCAACGCTGATGATAATGACAAGGACGACTCTACTCCCACCTAGTGCTTCATGGCACGTGGTGCCAAGGTAAAATCACGCGATGCCTACTTTCAAACATCAAGTGAAGATGACTCTGATTGTGAATCCAAACCAAGCTGCAAAACACTTGCTAAAATTGCAACTGAACAACAGAAAGCTATGGAACATATTCAAAAACTGTTAGAAAAAAGCGATGACCTGTTGGGCGCGGAAATGACCCGATCTCAGTCCTTAATTGAAGACATAAAAAATCTTCATGTTAAGTACGAGGAACTTGAAAGTCGTCATGAAATGCTCTCAACAACTCATGACAAGCTTTCCTACGATTATCTTCAAAGGAAGCAAGATATTGAGAAATTGAGAACGATTCATGAAGATCTTCAAAAGGAGAACGATTCACTTCATGCTCAACAGATCAGTCCCGCTCAGGAAGGATTTGAACCACCATGTCTAAAATGCATTGAGCATGATAACGGTGCCTCTGTTGCTAAATGTTTTACTACTGCTACTATTGCAATATCTTCAACTGCTGATGTGGTAACTAACCGCTCTGCTAAGGATACCACTACTATTGCTGATGAAAATGCTAGGTTGAAGACACCGCTTGAGATAGGAATGTACAAAAGTCTCAAAGGGCATCAGACATTATGTGATGTCCTCAAAAAGCAGATTCTGAACCGAAACCCTAGGAAAGAGGGTGTTAGGTTCAAGAGGAAAATGAATGTTGATGGGTCTTACTGGAAGCCTGAGCAGTACCCCAAAACCACATGGGTTGCTGCAAAGGAACCTTCAGTAGATCCATCCACCTTATCTGGTTTCACTTGTGCCAACCCTATTATCATTGATGAATCCTTTGATGCAAACTATAAACTGTTTAAGAATCAGAATGGCGAAGTGTTTGCCAGGTATATTGGTACTAACTGCAGGAATGGGCCACCTATAAAGAAGATATGGGTACCCAAAAGTCTTGAAAATCTTCCTGTGAATGTCATCATGACACCACCTGGGAAGAAGACAAACCCCATACCAAAGGCTTCATATGGTCCAAAAGCTTCATACAGACCGATGACTCATCTGAGTCACCCTAATGTCAATGTTTTGCAGGGAAATCATACTCAGACCCATGAATATGAGCGTGTTTCATCAAACCGCTATGTTCATAGAACACAAAACTTTTTTGCTTATTCTTATGAGTATTATTCACCTCCTGCAAGGCTATTTGCTAGGGCTCCAAAGCCGAAGTTCTTAGTGCTGCACTTAGACTCATTGCTTCTAAGCCACCCCTGAAAATGTGGGTGGTTAAGAAAACTTAACTCTCTTTTGCAGGGAATGTCTCCAGCCGGAAATCAAAGGCATCTGATGCTTATGCTGGGGACCTTAAACATCTTGTGGGGCGCAAGATAAAATGCCCAAATGGTCTTACTATGTATTTCGTCCAGGGATTCCTTGACACTCATCCTATCTATCCTAACCAAGATCTAAATTTCTATGTTCCACTTGTTCGTCAAATGTTGATGCTTCACAACTCGCTTGGTGAAGCCTATCCCCCAAACTGCACTGTAGGCTATGGCACCTCATAATTCATAATGGATTATGGAGAGTGGATGCACTAACCACATGACTGGCGATCGAAGTCTACTGATGGATTCAACGCTACATCCATCAGACAAGAGTGACATCACATTTGCTGACACTGGTAAAAGCAAGGTATTGGGTCTAGGTAGAGTTGCAATATCAAGGGATCAGCACATGGATAAATTGATGCTTGTTGAATCCCTTGGTTTCAAATTAATGTCTGTCTCAATGCTTTGTGACTTAAACATGATTGTGCTATTTGGAAAATATCGTTGCCTTGTTCTAATGGAATCTAACAAGTCTCTAGTCTTTGAAGGGTATCGGAAAGATGATCTGTATATGGTAGATTTCTCAGCAGGACGACAGATGGCTGTATGTCTTCTAGCAAAAGCTTCAGAACGCTGGCTTTGGCATCAAAGACTAGGGCATGTTGGCATGAGGAACTTGCACACTCTCGCGAAGAAGAAACACGTCGTAGGCATGGAGGGTGTCAAGTTCAAGAAGGATCATCTGTGTGGTGCCTGCGAAGCTGGAAAGATGACTAGGGCCAAGCATCCCTCGAAGACGATCATGACTACATCTCAACCCTTCGAGCTGCTACACATGGACTTATTTGGCCCTACTCACTACTCTACCCTTACTACCACTACTTGCCTCTATGGTTTCGTCATTGTTGAGGATTATTCAAGATATACTTGGGTGCATATAATCCTCTACAAGAATGAAGTGTAGGATGTCTTCAGACGCTTTGCCAATCGTGCCATGAAGAAGTATGGCATCAAGATCAAGCCTATCAGAAGTGACAACAGCACAGAGTTCAAGAACACTGACCTCGACCTTTATCTGGATACCTTGGGCATCACTCATGAGCTCTCTGCTCTGTACACACCTCAGCAAAATGGCATCATGGAGCGCAAGAACAGATCCCTTATCGAGATGGCTCAAACGATGCTTGATGAGTACAAGACTCCAAGGAAATTCTGGCCTGAAGCCATTGATATTGCATGCCACACCATCAACCATGTTTATCTTCACAAGCTTTTGAAGAAGACATCCTATGAACTCCTAACTGGTAAGAAGCCAAATGTCAGTTACTTTAGAGTATTTGGTGCTAGGTGCTGGATCAAGGATCCATATCACACTTCAAAATTTGCACCGAAAGCACATGAACGCTTTATGCTTGGTTACGGAAAGGATTCGCACTCCTACAGAGTCTTCAACCTCTTTCACTATAAAGTGGTTGAAACTATGGATGTGCGGTTCGATGAGACTAACGGCTCGCAAAGAGAGCACCTGCCAAATGTGCTAGATGAAGTACCTCCTAGTGAATCAATCAAGCAAATGGGAATTGGAGAAATCATACCTTCTGAGGCTTAGACTGAAGAGGAACTGATCATTTCTGCACCTAATCAACCTGAAGACAATGCTCAGTCTGAAGACAACCCTCCAAATGATGACATTGATCAGCAAGAGCAAAATCTTCGTCCTGTTCATCCTCGTGTTGCAAATGAAGTACAAATTGAGAAGATAATAGACAACATCAATGCACCTGGTCCACTCACTCATTCAAGAGCAACACAACTAGCAAATTTCTGTGGGCATTTTGCATTCGTCTCAATCTTTGAACCCAAGAAAGTTGCTGAAGCCTTCATGGAACCTGAATGGAGTCAAGCTATGGAAGAAGAGCTTCAACAGTTCGAGCTAAACAATGTGTGGGAATTGGTCAAGCGTCCTGATCCTCGTAAGCACAATATCATTGGCACCAAATGGATATATTGCAACAAGCAAGATGAGCATGGTCAAGTTTTCAGAAACAAGGCTCGTCTCGTTGCTCAAGGATACACTCAAGTTGAAGGGATTGACTTCGATGACACATTTGCTCCCGTGGCTAGGCTTGAAGCCATTCGCATACTTCTAGCCTATGCAAATCATCACAACATCCTTCTGTATCAAATGAATGTGAAGAGTGCCTTTCTCAATGGAAATATTGAAGAAGAAGTATATGTTGCACAACCTCCTGGCTTTGAATATCCAAAACATCCTGATATGGTATACAAGCTCAACAAGGCATTGTATGGCCTCAAACAAGCCCCTCGTGCGTGGTATGACACACTTAAAGACTTCCTGAAGAGCAAAGGCTTCAAGCCTGGTTCACTAGATCCTACACTCTTCATGAAGACATATGATGGTGAAATATTTGTGTGCCAAATCTATGTGGATGACATTATCTTTGGCTGCACTGACAAGAAATACAGTGATGAGTTTGGTCACATGTTGCAAGGGCAATATCAGATGTCCATGATGGGCGAGCTAAAGTTCTTCCTGGGTCTCCAAATCCGTCAGTAACGCAACAACATCTTCATATCTCAAGAAAAATACCTCAAAGATTGCCTGAAGAAGTTTGGAATGGAAGACTGCAAAGGATACATGACGCCAATGCCAACCAAAAGTCATCTGAGTCCCGACGCCAATGGTAAAGAGTTCGATCAAAAGGTATACCGCTCCATGATTGGTTCTTTACATTATTTATGTGCACCTAGGCCAGATATAATACTTAGTGTTTGCATGTGTGCCCGATTTCAAGCGGCAACAAAGGAATCGCATCACTTAGCCGTGAAGCGAATTCTTCGATATTTGGCTTACACTCCAACACTAGGATTATGGTATCCAAAGGGCTCAGAGTTTGCTCTAGTTGGATTCTCAGATGCTGATTATGCTGGTGACAAGGTTGATCGCAAGTCCACATCAGGCACATGTCACTTTCTGGGACGATTAGTTGTTTGTTGGTCTTCAAAGAAGCAGAACTGTGTATCTCTCTCCACTTCTGAATCTGAATACATTGCTGCCGGATCCTGCTGTGCTCAGCTTCTCTGGATGAAGCAAACTCTCAAGGACTATGGTGTTCACCAGAAGCATGTGCCACTCTACTGTGACAGTGAAAGCGCCATCAAGATTGCCAACAACCCAGCTCAGCACTCGAAGACAAAGCACATTGAAATTCGTCATCACTTTCTCAGAGATCATGTCATGAAGGAAGATATTTATATCATTCATGTCAACACTGAAGAGTAATTGGCAGATATCTTCACAAAGCCCTTGGATGAGAAAAGGTTTTGCAGGTTGCGGTGTGAGCTAAATATCTTGGAATCCTCGAATGTCCTGTGATTGGACACACATCCTAACACTTATGCATATTGATGACTTAGATGTGCAACACACGAAGTAATGTATATCTTCAATCAATGAAGACATACACTCTAAGTGTGAATACATTAATGCGGAATTTGACTTTGAAGCGCCACGATAATTGTGCGCCGTGTCTGGGTCTAATACTTCCTATACGGTGGGTAACGCCACCACCAAACTTTTGTTTGAAGTGTTTTCCTTGGCGTTATGATTGCAAAGTCTTCGTATTTGATTTGTCTTCATCATTGACATATGTTCATCTTCATCTTACTGATTTGGTCTTATAATAGTTATATACATATTTGTGTTCTGTCCTCTACATCATTCACTTATAGCTATGACTTCTTGACTGAATCTTTTGATCTAAGTGAATGTGATCGGACCCTAACCTATCTATGCTTCTACCTCAACTCTATCAGTCCAAATCATATGCATTCTATTGAAACCTGTCGATTGTCTTCACTGAGACCTTGTCAGCTGAAGTCAATCTGAAAAACATTTATATCTGCTTTTAATGCTATATCCTTATTGCCAGAAAGCCGGAGAAGCCGGAACGACCACCCCGACAATCCAGGCGTGCATGGGAACACGGAACAACTTCCAATGTGTTGCATGCTTGCCACGTGCCCTTCAGATGTGAACCGCCAGGGGCACCTGCGTAATTGCGCTGTGCCGTCCCTTTCCTTATGAATACACATCACATCGCAGTCAAAATCTTTCTCCCACCTCGGCACCTCGCACAAACCCTAGCGACACCGCTAGCTCTCGACGACACCGGCGGCGAAGCGCTTAGCTGCCGCGACCTGATATGTCTCCGTCGTATTTATAATTTTTGATTGTTCCATGCCAATATTATTCAACTTTCATATACTTTTGGCAAGTTTTTATACTATTTTTGGGACTAACATATTGATCCAGTGCCCAGTGCCAGTTCCTGTTTGTTGCATGTTTTATGTTTCGCAGAAAACCCATATCAAACGGAGTCCAAACGGGATAAAAACGGACGGAGAATATTTTGGAATATTTATGACTTTTGGGAAGTAAAATCAACACGAGATGGTGCCCGGGGGGGCCACGAGATAGGGGGCGCGCCCCAGGGAGGCAGTGGACTCTCCTAGCCCCCCGTAAGGCGGTTTATGCTCTTCTTTTGCTGCAAGAAAGCTAATTTTATGAGAAAGATCTGGGCGAAAGATTCACCCCAATCGGAGTTACAGATCCCCGGATATAAAAGAAACAGTGAAGGGGTAGAATCAGAGAACGCAGAAACAGAGAGAGATAGAGAGACAGATCCAATCTCGGAGGGGCTCTCGCCCCTCCCACGCCATGGGAGCCAAAGACCAGAGGGGAAACCCTTCTCCCATCTAGGGAGGAGGTCAAGGAAGAAGAAGAAGAAGGGGGGCTCTCCCCCCTTGCTTCCGGTGGCATCGGAACGCTGCCGGGGGCCAACATCATCACCACGATCTTCACCAACACAGCCATCATCTTCACCAACATCTCCATCACCTTCCCCCATCTATATTCAGCGGTCCACTCTCCCGCAACCTGCTGTACCCTCTACTTGAACATGGTGCTTTATGCTTCATATTATTATCCAATGATGTGTTGCCATCCTATGATGTCTGAGTAGATTTTCATTTACCCATCAGTGATTGATGAATTGCTATGATTGGTTTGAGTTGCATGTTTTATTATTGGTGCTGTCCTATTGTGACCTCCGTGTCGCGCAAGCGTGAGGGATCCCCGCTATAGGGTTTGCAATATGTTCATGATTTTCTTATGGTGGGTGGCGTGAGTGACGGAAGCACATACCCGAGTAAGTAGGTTGTTTGCGTATGGGATAAAGGGGACTTGATACTTTAATGCTATGATTGGGTTTTACCTTAATGATCTTTAGTAGTTGTCGATGCTTTCTAGAGTTCCAATCATAAGTGCATATGATCCAAGAAGAGAAAGTATGTTAGCTTATGCCTCTCCCTCAAATAGAATTGCAATAGTTATTACCAGTCTAGTAACGTAGTCAATTGCTTAGGGACAATTTTACAACTCCTACCACCACTTTTCCACACTCGCTATATTTACTTTATTGCATCTTTATCTAAACAACCCCTAGTTTATATTTACGTGCTCTTTATTGTCTTGCAAACCTATCCAACAACACCTACAAAGTACTTCTAGTTTCATACTTGTTCTAGGTAAAGCGAACACTAAGCGTGCGTAGAGTCGTATCAGTGGCAGATAGGACTTGAGAGAATATTTGTTCTACCTTTAGCTCCTCGTTGGGTTCGACACTCTTACTTACAGAAAGAGGCTACAATTATTCCGTATACTTGCGGGTTATCAAGACCTTTTTCTGGCACCGTTGCCGGGGAGTCATAGCGTGGGGTGAATATTCTCGTGTGTGCTTGTTTGCTTTATCACTAAGTAATTTTTATTTTCTGTTCTTAGTTGTTTTCTATCTTCGATTATGGGTAGGAAACACAAAATTCCAAAAAAATTAGTTGTACCTACTACACCAGTGGTTGAAGAACCACTCAAAATCTATCACACTCCTGAAGCTTTTTACTTGGATCATCTTCGACCCCTATGTGCTCGTGCTGAAACCCCAACTAGCTTAGTTGAGGGCAAATCTTTAGATCAGCATGCTTGTTATGTGTGACACCGTATATCTGAAAAAGGGAAACTTTTACTGGATCAAATTCATCGTTTGCAATGCTATACTTGGACTTTATGTGAACTATATGATTTTGCTTGTTGTTCTGAAAACCCTAAGAAACACCTTCCCTATCAATGCTTGTCTAGTGATAATGGAGTCGCATCTTCGTATGTTAAGGGTGTTTATAATTACTATGATGTTCAACAAATTGAAGAATTTGTTGCTTTTAAGGGTGCTTATAAAATTGCTTCTTTGATTGAAAAGTATGATGATACTCTCTATAAATCTGAAACTTTTGCCATACTTGAATATTGTTATGATAATTATGCTTCTAATGCCTATGTTAAACTATATATTGAGGACTCCTCCGCTGTCCAAGAAGTGACTAATATTTTGCAGGAAGCTATGGAAGAAGAAATTGAAGAAACTGTGAGCTCATTGGATGAAAAAGATGATGAGGAGAGCGAAGAACAAAAGGAGGAAGAGCGGATTAGCTACCCGTGCCCACCTTCTAATGAGAGTAACTCTTCAACTCATACATTGTTTAATTCCCCTTCGTGCTTACTGAAGGATGATTGCTATGATGATTGGTATGATCCCGTTGATTCTCTTGAAATATCCCTTTTTGATGATGCTTGCTATGCTCGTGGCCAAGATGCCAATATGAATTATGCTTATGGAGATGAACTTGCTATAGTTCCTTATGTTAAACATGAAATTGTTGCTATTGCACCCACGCATGATAGTCCTATTATCTTTTTGAATTCTCCAAACTACACTATATCGGAGATGTTTGTGCTTATTAAGGATTACATTGATGGGTTGCCTTTTACTATTGCACATGATGATTTTGCTAGATATAATATGCATGTGCTTGCTTCTCCTACTTGCAATTATTATGAGAGAGGAACTATATCTCCACCTCTCTATGTTTCCAATATGATAAAATTGCAAGAATCTGCTTATACTATGCATTGGCCTTTACTGTGTGTGCCTGAATTGTTCTCTTATGACATGCCGATGCATAGGAAAAGAGTTATACTTCGTTTTTGCATGATATATGTTACTTTGTGCTCACTACTAAATTACAAATCATTGTTAATTAAAACTGGCTTTGATATACCTTGGGATCCGGGTGGATTCATTACTTGAGCACTATATGCCTAGCTTAATGACTTTAAAGAAAGCGCTACCAGGGAGACAACCCGGAAGTTTTAGAGAGTCATTTATTTCTGTTGAGTGCTTTCATATAGTTTAAAAACCAAAAAATAAAGAGGGGAACCCAAAACTTTTCAAAAAGGAAAGTGAAAGTGAGAAAGACAAGCATTGTTGAAGTGGGAGAGCTCCTTGAACTTTGTTCATGCTCATGGAAACCTTGTGAATATTAATTACAGAAACTTCATCAAAAATAATTATCCCCTTGTACAATTCCATTGTATTATAAAAATAATGTGCTAAGGTTTGCCTTTAGGATGTTTACAATGCTTGTTGGTTTGTACGGTGCAGGACAAAAACTTTGGCTGTAGTGTGAGATTTTACATTTCTAGCTGGAATGTCAAATGGTTCTTATTCTTTTTTCAGTGTATTTATGTACAAATTATTTATTTTTCCTAGTTTTTGTAGAATTTTTGGTGTATCATAAGTATGGTGAATGTTCAGATTGCTACAGACTGTTCTGCTTTTGACAGATTCTGTTTTTGATGCATAGTTTACTTGTTTTGATGAATCTATCAATTTATATCAGTGGATTAAGCAATGAAAAAATTATGTTATAGTAGACACAATGCAAAAACAAAATATTAATTGGTTTGCTGCAGTACTTAAAGTAGTGATTTGATTTATTATACTAACGGATCTTACCGATTTTTCTGTTGAAGTTTTGTGTGGATGAAGTGTTTGACCGAGGAGGTCTCGATATGAGGAAAAGGAAGAGAGGCAAGAGCTCAAGCTTGGGGATGACCAAGGCACCCCAAGTAAATATTCAAGGAGACTCAAGCGTCTAATCTTGGGGATGCCCCGGAAGGCATCCCCTCTTTCTTCAACATGTATCGGTATGTTTTCGGATTCGTTTCGTTCATGCGATATGTGCAAGTCTTGGAGCGTCTTTTGCATTTAGTTTTCATTTTTCTTTTATGCACCATGCTGGTATGAGATAGTCCTTGGTTGATTTACAAAATTCTCATTGCACTTCACTTAAATCTTTTGAGTATGGCTTTATAGAATGCTTTATGTGCTTCACTTATATCATTTGAAGTTTGGATTGCATGTTTCTCTTCATATAGAAAACCGCCATTTGCAGAATGCTCTTTTACTTCACTTATATTTGTTCGAGCGTGGGCATATCTTTTGTATAAAGAATTAAACTCTCTTGCTTCACTTATATCTATTTAGAGAGATGACAGGAATTGGTCATTCACATGGTTAGTCATAAAATCCTACATAAACTTGTGGATCACTGAATATGATATGTTTGATTCCTTGCAATAGTTTTGCGATATAGAGATGATAATATGTGGGAGGTACTAGTAGATGGTTGTGTTTAGTAAGGATGTTGGTGTTAAGGTTTGTGATTCCCGAAGTATGCACGTATGGTCTACTAACTATGTAACCAAATTGGCGCGCATTGTATTTTGATTGTTTATCTTTGCGTGAAGGTCGGGGGCGCGCGATGGTTAACTCCTACCAACCTCCCCCCAGGAGCATGCGCATAGTACTTTGTTTCAAGGGCTAATAAATTTTAGCAATAAGTATGTGAGTTCTTTATGACTAATGTTGAGTCCATGGATTATACGCACTCTCACCCTTCCATCATTGCTAGCCTCTTCGTTACCGTGTATTGCCCTTTCTCACCTCGAGAGTTGGTGCAAACTTCTCCAGTGCATCCAAACCCCGTGGTATGATATGCTCTATCACACATAAGCCTCCTTATATCTTCCTCAAATTAGCCACCATACCTACCTATCATGGCATTTCCATAGCCATTCCGAGATATATTGCCATGCAACTTCCATCATCATCATATACATGACTTGAGCATTCATTGTCATATTGCTTTGCATGATCGTAAGATAGCTAGCATGATGTTTTCATGGCTTGTCCCGTTTTTTGATGTCATTGCTACGCTAGATCCCGATACACCGCCGGAAGCATTCATATAGAGTCATATCTTTGTTCTAGTATCGAGTTGTTAGTAAATAAAAGTGCGATGATCATCATTATAGAGCATTGCACCATGAAAAAAAAGAAAAAGAAAAAAAAGAAAAAAAAAGAGAGGCCAAAGAAGCCTAAATAAAAAAGGGGGCCAAAGAAGCCCACCCAAAAAAAGAAAAAAAGGAAAAAAAAGAAGAAAAGAAAAGGGGCAATGTTACTATCCTTTTTCCACACTTGTGCTTCAAAGTAGCACCATGTTCTTCATATAGAGAGTCTCCTATATTGTCACTTTCATATACTAGTGGGAATTTTCATTACATAACTTGGCTTGTATATTCCAACGATGGGCTTCCTCAAATGCCCTAGGTATTCATGAGCAAGCAAGTTGGATGCACACCCACTTAGTTTTCAGTTTGAGCTTTCATACACTTATAGCTCTTAGTGCATCCATTGCATGACAATCCCTACTCCTCGCATTGACATCAATTGATGGGCATCTCCATAGCCCATTGATTAGCTGCGTCGATGTGAGACTTTCTTCCTTTTTGTCTTCTCCACATAACCTCCACCATCATATTCTATTCCACCCATAGTGCTATATCCATGGCTCACGCTCAAGTATTGCGTGAGAGTTGAAAAAGTTTGAGAATACTAAAGTATGAAACAATTGCTTGGCTGACACCGGGATAGGCATGAGGGGTACCTTGTGTTAAGAAAAGGGAGCATACAAGACTATATGATTTTGTATGGATAATGTTCTGGAAGCATTGATATTTTGAAAGACATGATTGTTTGTTGGGATGCCCTAAGTATTATTGTTTTATGTCAAATGGTAGACTATTGCTTTGAATCACTCATGTCTTAATATTCATGCCATGATTAGATATATGATCAAGATTATGCTAGGTAGCATTCCACATCAAAAATTATCTTTTTATCATTTACCTACTCAAGGACGAGCAGGAATTAAGCTTGGGGATCCTGATACGTCTCCATTGTATCTATAATTTTTGATTGTTCCATGCCAATATTATTCAACTTTCATATACTTTTGGTAACTCTTTATAGTATTTTTGGGACTAACATATTGATCTAGTGCCCAGTGCCAGTTCCTGTTTGTTGCATGTTTTATGTTTCGCAGAAAACCCATATCAAACGGAGTCCAAATGGGATAAAAACGGACGGAGAGTTATTTTGGAATATTTATGATTTTTGGGAAGTAAAATCAATGCGAGACGGTGCCCGAGGGGGCCACGAGACAGGGGACGCGCCATAGGGAGGCAGACGTGCCTTGGACTCTCCTGGCCCCCCGTAAGGCGGTTGACACTCTTCTTTTGCTGCAAGAAAGCTAATTTTATGAGAAAGATCTGGGCAAAAGATCCACCCCAATCGGAGTTACGGATCTCCGGATATAAAAGAAACGGTGAAGGGGCAGAATCAGAGAACGCAGGAATAGAGAGAGACAGAGAGACAGATCCAATCTCGTAGGGGCTCTCGCCCCTCCCACGCCATGGGAGCCAAGTACCAGAGGGGAAACCCTTCTCCCATCTAGGGAGGAGGTCAAGGAAGAAGAAGAAGAAGGGGGGCTCTCTCGCCCTTGCTTCCGGTGGTGCCGGAACGTTGCCGGGGGCCATCATCATCACCGCGATCTTCACCAACATAGCCATCATCTTCACCAACATCTCCATCACCTTCCCCCATCTATATTCAGCAGTCCACTCTCCCACAACCCGCTGTACCCTCTACTTGAACATGATGCTTTATGCTTCATATTATTATCCAACGATGTGTTGCCATCCTATGATGTCTGAGTAGATTTTCATTGTCCTATCGGTGATTGATGAATTGCTATGATTGGTTTGAGTTGCATGTTTTATTATTGGTGCTGTCCTATTGTGACCTCTGTGTCGCGCAAGCATGAGGGATCCCCGCTGTAGGGTTTGCAATATGTTCATGATTTGCTTATGGTGGGTGGCGTGAGTGACAGAAGCACAAACCCGAGTAAGTAGGTTGTTTTCGTATGGGATAAAGGGGACTTGATACTTTAATGCTATGGTTGGGTTTTACCTTAATGATCTTTAGTAGTTGTGGATGCTTTTTAGAGTTCCAATCATAAGTGCATATGATCCAAGAAGAGAATGTATGTTAGCTTATGCCTCTCCCTCAAATAGAATTGCAATAGTGATTACCGGTCTAGTAACATAGTCAATTTATTAGGGACAATTTCACAACTCCTACCACCACTTTTTCACACTCGCTATATTTACTTTATTGCATCTTTATCTAAACAGACCCTAGTTTATATTGACATGCTCTTTATTATCTTGCAAACCTATCCAACAACACCTACACAGTACTTCTAGTTTCATACTTGTTCTAGCTAAAGCGAACACTAAGCGTGCGTAGAGTTGTATCAGTGGCAAATAGGACTTGAGAGAATATTTGTTCTACCTTTAGCTCCTCGTTGGGTTCGACACTATTACTTATCGAAAGAGGCTACAATTATTCTGTATACTTGCGGGTCATCACGACCTCACCGACGCCGTCCTCACGCCGGCCGCGGACCTCGTCTTCTCCGCCGCTGCCATAGGTGTCTTTCGTTGCAAAGTTAGGGCACGGGAGATTGAATTGCTCGGCCTCCAACTCCGCTCTGTCTAGCAGTTCTTCGTGTGGTAATTAAAACTTACTTTTTACCGTCTTTTTGATCTGATAGATTCATTCTTCTCTAACAAAAGTGGTTTCTATACTTCCAAAGTTGAATCTATCCTGTTCTGCATCTCATATTCTGCCTAGTCTATTCACTTATGCTTCTGTACAAGTTAGATTCCTCACTTGTACCTATTCTTGGATTCGTACAAATCTGGAACCAACTCACAACAGATAAGTGAATACCTTCGCATTATGAGGTCAATGTCTTCAAACTGATTTATCTTCAAAATCTTCTGAGAATGCATATGACCTCTTCCCCTTCCCTCGCACCTCTAATGCTGTCACAGGTACATGTCTGTGGGAGAATCCCTTGGTTCTCATAGTCTTCATTCATTTGCAGAATTCTTACAGAGTCACATATATTCTCCTGAAGCCAGTTCTTGTCTGACCAGCCGTCGGAAGCCTTTGCAAGTTCTGAAGCCATTCAGTTTAAGCTTCATTGCAACTGAAAAGTCAGCTAGAAAGGGCAACAGATAGCGCCGTGGGAATACATCCAAAGATTTGCCACCAGATCTGCATGAACTATACAAGACAGACCCTAAAGAAACCTATGGTGAACGCAAAAATCGAATCCAATGGATTCGAAGGTATTGGGCAGAAGAATGGTTTAAGTACAGATTTGTCACTGCTGAGTATGCCGAGAAGAATGCCATCAAGCGACCTTGGGGAGATATCTTATACAAAAAAAATCTTCCACCCAAGTCCAAGTCCGAAGCCATTGATCAAGGCTTCTACCCGTGCATGGTTCGCGGACCACAGCCAGAGAATGCTGACCCATCTTCTCTGCTATGGTGTCGCAAAGACAATTTGTTCAAGCGCAACTTCAAGTTTGCAAAAGACTCTACTGTGAAGAACAAGAAGGCATTTGGACTTGACTTCAACCCAGGTCCATCTGCTCCTCGGGATGATGGCACCTGTGAAGCCAATGAGAACAGAATCGGCCCCTTCTACAACCTCGAAGGCCTCATCACTCACATTGCCATCCAAGGTGCAAATGTGGATCACTCTGCTGATGATGCAGATTCTGATGAAGCTCCAGCTCCTCCTAAGCCGCAGAAGCATAAGAAAACTAAGGCTTCAAAACCCACTGCTGCACCAAAAGCTTCACGAGTGAAGCCATTGGCAACTGCTCCTCCTGCACCAAGTATTACTTCTGAAGATCTATCTCGAGTCTCCAAGAAGAAAGAGAAGCCCCAGAAGAAAAATGTCAAGAGTTCTGGTCAAGCACTGACACCAGCTGCTGTTCTGAGGAACGAGACTAAATCCATTGATCTGTCAACAGATGATGAGTGTGGTGATCATGCCCTTGAGCAGCTGATTAAGAGCAAGCAAGAGGCAAAGATCTTCAATGATCTTCCCCTCTTCGATGTGAACATTCTGGACAATTTCATTGATGAGTGGTGTGACAACCGAACCTCAGTTTTGAGGATCTTCAGCTCCCAATTGGCATCAGTGTCACCTTCCAAGGCGCCATTGCTCCTGAGATGGCTCTGGCTCAGAAAATTGTTGAACTGAAAAACAAAATTGACTATGAGAAAGACCAGTTCAAGAAGCACGTGGCCAAGCTCAGTGTGGCTGATGTTCAAAACTTCAAGCTGATGTTGCATGACCTCAAGGAGGCATTTCGCAAGAAACGTGAAGAAGCCAAAGGTTCACGCGAGCGAATGAAAAACCTCACTGCCAAGTGTGTTCAAGCTTACAATGAAGCTGAGAAGCGCAAGGCACTTGGGCGTCCTGGCATAGACCCCAAGCTGGCTGCCAAGAAGAAGAAGCCTGCTGTGGCACAAGCTGAAGCATCAGGGCGGGAAGCACCTCACATAGTCTTCCCTACCAGCATGACAGGCTCGAAGCCTAAGGTCCCCACAGTGGCTTCGGAACTGAAGAAAACTAGGGCAGCTGAAGCCGAAGCCAGAAAGCGTAAGTTCAAGAACACCACTGACGATGCTCCACCGACCAAGAAGAGAAAGACTAAGAAGAAACATCGGGCTGCTCCCACAGAGCCCCTCGTTGTCGAGCCCCTCTCTTTTGCTCGTCCTGCATCCGAACACCAAGAGCGTCAGTTAATAGTTCACGAGCCTGCCTCCATAGAGGCTCCTAAAGCTAAAGAAGTTCCAGCTGTTGATCCTATCACAACTAAAGACATTGGTCCCCAAGATAATGTAAATGATGATGAAGTCCTTCCTTAGATCGAGCAACAAATGGTACCATCACCTATTCTCACGAACAACAAACTCATAAGTATTGGTCGTCCTTTGATGCCAATCACTCAGGATGCTTCATGGGCTGATCGCCCCCAACCAACAACTCAAGTCAAACCTCACCGAGTACTCCCCCACCTCAAGTCACCAATCCGGTGCTTGATGACGATGACGACTAAGTGGTCCATCCAACTCCCTCTCCAAAGGCGTCGCCCGCATTCCGCAGGCTTCGCAAATGACCAAGGCCACAAGTCACTCCATCGAGCGTTCCAGAAGGAGAAGTGCAACCCAACTCAGTAGCACGACAAGTATTTCCTGAAGCCACTCCTACTGTGAATGTCTCTGTGTCTGAAGCCAAAGCTACTGAAGGCATACCGGCTGCATCAGCCGATGAAAATGAAGAACCCTGTGAAGAAGAAGAACGTGTTGCCACACCCCCTACCAACCAAGAAGATGTTCTCGAGGAGAACGTGTCTATGCCCGACCCTCCAGCTATTCAAGTGGAGGTTGAAAATACTGAGGCGGCCACCAACAACACTACTGAAGCCAATGATGTTGTCATGGATGAAGCTAATGTGGCGCCTGCAATGAACACAGTGTCTGAAGCCAATGATGCACCTGCAACCAATGTGCAGCCTGATGCCCTTGTCAATGCCACTGCTCCTGTACTGCCACCAAGGCCACACACCATTGAGCAAGAATTTTATCAAGGCGAGCTTGTCACTATCAGATGGCCCATTCTGGTTCCTTTGCCTGCTCCCGGACCTCAATTTGATTATCATGTGGAGCACATGCCACAGGTTCAGAAGCCAAAACCAAGGCTGCCAAGGTTTCCAGGTACTGCATCTGCGCCAGGATCATTCAACGTCAATCGCTTCATAGCACACAACACTTTCTTCGATAGAGCCAAGAACCCCTATTCCAAGCCAAGAATATCATCTGATCGGTTCTAGAGTTATCAACAGCACAGTTATTACATCTGTGTCCTATCCAATCAATGGCACATTTTTCCTCATATGCGTCTTGACTATGAAGCCATTGCTGGACTGCCCTGTTTGGAAGAAGCCCTAGACTGCTTTAGAGATGCTGGCCTTCTGCAGTTCGTGACCGACAAGGAAAATTGGAATGAAGAGCTTCTGCTACAATTCTATGCTACACTTCACATCCGCGGCTACAACAGGGATCCGAAGACATGGGTCCTTGAGTGGATGACAGGCAATGTACACCATGAAGCCAAAGCTCTTGATCTCATTGAGCTTACTGGCCTGCCCACTCCAGGTGAACTATATGAACCTAGTTGTCAGCTTCACCGCAATGCCTTGGAAAGCATCTTCCAGAAGCCCGAGCCCAACATGAGCCAAATGATGAGTATGATGAAGCCACTGCCGTAGGATGCTGAATATCCTAGGGGAATTCTTTGTTGAAGACCTAGAGTATCTGCCCCACACCATTTATCATATTATCACGCGAACTCTATGGCCCATCAAAGGACATTCTTCCTTAGCGAAGCTTGAAGGCTCAATGAAGACATTGGTCCTCTATATTCTCAATGGCATCAGCTTCAATGCTCAGGATTTCTTCATTCGCCAATTTGCTGCATCTGGCTCAGATATATTTGGTCTGAAATTCTATGCTCCATGGGTAATGCGTTTGATCAAGCTTCACTCTGTTGTTAACTATCAGCCCTCTGCGCGCAACCATCTCATATTCTTGCCAGAGGTTGATATGTCCGTCAAAGCCATATACCCAGAGCCTTCCAAGGAGGCAATTTATCTTCACAATGTCGATCATCAGAGTTTCTCTCAACATGTTGAAGGAGTTCATGCTGCCACTCGTGTTTATCCTTTGGCTGGAACTACTCGTGCACCTCATCATGCCCGTACAGAAGCCACTGAAAGCACTATTGCTCCAAGGCCTCGAAAGAGATCTCATGTGCTCAATGACCGTGAGCTTCTTGTGGCCTTGCATCAGAAACACGATAAGCATCATTACTGGCTAAAGCGTCAGATGCAAAGCCTCTTGGTGGATGTTAATCGCATTCGAAATCTTGTCACCAAGAATGCATTTGTCACTCATGAAACCTGTCAGAGGTCATGGAAGAGTCTGACATTGCTCAGTGCTGAAGCTGATCTTCAAGACGATGGCTTCACAGAGAGATTCAAGTTTGATACCACTCCTCTGAGGAACGCTGTCTTGCGTCGGACTCCATCACTCGAAGATTCTGAGTACTCCTCCTTCGTGGCAACTGTTAATGCCAGAGTCAGTGATGACGATGATGATGCTACTTCACCACCTCCAACTTCGGCGTGTATCGACGCTGCACCAAGTTCGTCTGCACCACCAAACCTCAACGACGACCCTGCTGCCTTACCTACTCCTCATGGGAATGAGTATAGGCTCTATGTCTTCAAACCTTTTTGGTCCTTACTGACAAAAAGGGGAGAAGCATATGAGTTGATAGTCTTGAAGCGGGTCCATATGGGTGGTTGCTATACTTTTGTCAAGTGCTTACAACTCTCGCTTTTGAAACATTTGGTTCTTTGAGTTGTAACACTTAAACTTGATGGTCATCTGCTACTTTTTCTACTATTCTGTGATGCAACGATAAATTCTGCATGTGCGATGATAAATCCTGCATAAAGTCATCTTGCAGATGTCCATTTTTCATTATGCATGTCATTATCCTAGTTATATTTTTTCATGCATGATGTATTGTCTTCGTATGTTGAAGAGGATCTCCACAAGTACAACCTGCCATGTGCATTTGCATTCCAAAGCAAAACATTTATATGCACATCTTCAAGGGGAGCCTTTTGCCACCTATGAAGACAATATCTTTACAATTTCACATACTTTTATCCCCGTTGAAAACTTCAACCAGTTTGTCATCAATCACCAAAAAGGGGGAGATTGTAAGTGCATCTAGTGCCACCCCTAGTTGGTTTTCGAGTATTGACGACAAACCTGGTTGAGGGACTAATGTGTCCGTGAGAATTGCAGGATAACACAGGTAGTAGTCCCTCATTGATTTGGTTTACCTACCGGAGATGACCCCTAAAAATGTATGAAGACATTGAAGACAATGGTGGTCTGTGAAGCTATTCACGGTGAAGTCTATGACATGAGAAGACATCGCATGAAGACTTTGGAGCGCGAAGACTTAGTTGTTTCGTTGTTTCCTTTTCTTCTTTGTTGAGTCATAGGAACCACCGCACTATTAAGTGGGGTCCAAGTGAACAAAGTCAGAGTGACTAAAGTGATGCTCAACCAAATCCTATGTCTTCGAGTGAAGACAATGAGTGCAAATCTTATCCGGAGTCGGATGAGTCAGCTTTACTTGTAGCCCAAGTCAAGCCGCCGCGTGTGTTTGAAATCTAACCGCTGGAACACGTGTCAGTTCCTTAGTGACCTAGGCTCATTTCGGACAAATCAGGTCGGGTTGCCCAGTGGCTATAAATAGCCCACCCCCTACACCATAAATTTGTGGATGCTCAGAGTTAGTACACGGCTTTTGTCGTTTGAGAGCAACCCACCTCCGAAGCATTTGAGAGAGAATCCTTGCGAGGACAAAGCCTAAACCACCCAGAGCCCAAAGAGTGTTTGGCATCACTGAAGTCTTTCTGTCCGCGTGATCTGAAGACTTGTTACACTTGAGGACTGTGAATCCTCCAGCCGGTTAGGCGTTGCGTTCTGAGCATCCAAGAGTCATTGTGGAGTGCCGGTGAACGAAGTCTGTGAAGGTTTGGAAGTCTGCCTTGAAGACTTACCAGAGTGATTGAGCGAGGACTAAGTGTCCTTATCTCAAGGGGAATAAGGTGAAGACGCGGTCTTCTGAGTTGAATCTCAGCCTCCCTAACCAGATGTACAGTTGTCACAGCAACTGGAACTGGTCGAACAAATCACTGTCCTCTCCAAGCTACTGGTTCTATCTCTCACTTCTCTTTACTTACAGTTTGTCTTCGTGAAGTCATTGGCTGCTTGCATTATCTGTTTGACTTCACTGAGTGACTACTTGTTCTGATTGGCTTCATACTATCTTCCATCCCGATCCTTAGTACCTAGCTGCTAATAGTCTTCGTGCTTTCACTTCATTGAATACTTGACTATGGGTTGCCTAGTGTAGTCTACCTTCCGCTGCATACGAATAGGGTCATTTCTATTGTTTGTCGTTGAAACTCCCACGTTTTGAAGACTTTCATGAAAATCGCCTATTCACCCCCCCTCTAGTCAATAACCAGCTCTTTCAGGAGAGAGGGCCATCGTGGAAGCGGGGAGGAGATGGTCGAAGAAGGACAACTTAAGAGGGGGGAGGGAACCTTACGTGTTTTTAGGTAGTAGAGATATCATCCCTCATTATTTCTGTTTGTGATGTTGATGGAAATCCTTGGATAAATGGGACCTACATGACCGTTTGTTTTTAGTGAGTCTTGAGCCAGACTATTGATGCCCCAGAAATCTTGAGTATATATATAAATTAGAGGGATCTGGTGTTAAATAGCGAGGTGGGACTATTTAGAAAATGAACTAACCATACTTCTCAATACAGCGTGGCCTAGTTCAGTTGGATGTGATCTGGAATCGCTACATCAAATGTCTAGAGTTCAATTCTAGATAGAAGCATTTTTTTAGCCTGGTATTTTATAAACAGGCTAGCATAAGTGGGCCAACATCCACAGGACAGAGCACGGGACGTGATTTGCTAGCCTGGTTTTTATAAACAGGCTAGCATAAGGTCGGTAGAGCGTGGGCTATGAGTGACGGGCCAGCCTGAACTGACTGGATTCATTCCAAAACAACCTATACGTATATAGGGCATCCCAAAATTAGTACCACCTTGTTTATATTATATCTTAAATATAAAATCACCTAAGTGGGACGAAACCAAGAATATCACCTTGCTTTATTAGTAGGTATAGATATAGATATAGATATGTAATTTTATATCATTTTTTGAACTAATCTATTAACTCAGTGCCCAGTGCCATTTTCTGTTTTTGTCTATTTATTTGTTTCACAGAAAAACCATACCAAACGAAGTTCAAACACGATGAAATTTTATGATAATTTTTCCTGGACCAGAAGAGACCCTAGAAGCTTTGAGGGAGGCTAGAAAATATACAGAGAGCCACAAGGTCATACGGAGCACCCCAGGGGGTGCACCACTTGAGCTTGTGGGCCCCTCGTAGCTCTGTCTGGCATAATTCCATCTCTATAAATTCCCTAAAATCGAGAAACCCCCATAGCGAGACCCGAAACCGCCGCAAGCCTATGTACTTCCACGATCCCATCTAGAGGCCTTTGCTGGTGCTTTGCCGGTGGGGAAAAAAGATCACAGAGGCCATCTTCATCAACCTTGCTGCCTCCATAATGATGCGTGAGTAGTTCCCACAGGACATACGGGTTCATAGCAGCAGCTAGATGGCTCTCTCTTCTCTCTCTCTCTCTGATCTTTAATACAATGTTCTCTTCGGAGATCGATCCAGTGTAATCCTTTTGCGGTGCGTTTGTTGGGATCCAAGGCATAGTGGTTTGTGATCAGATTATTCATTGAAAGTAATTGAGTATTTTCTAAACTTTATTGTGTGTGATTTTATAGCCATGTATTTCTCTCCTATCTATCCATCTAGTTTGGCCAACTAGATAGATTTATCTTCAATGGGGGGAGGTGCATGATAGTAGGTTCAATCTTGCGGTGCCCTCACTCTGTGACAGGAGGAGTCGCAAGGCACATATTGGTATTGTTGCTACTGAGGGTAAAACGACAGGGTTCGAACGTATTATTTGGTCTTACTTTGTGTACATTATGTTGTCATGCTCCAAGCATTACTCTGTTTGTTATGACCTTAATATGTTAAGATGAATGCTGGATAGCGGCCAAGGGGGGAGTGATAGTAGTAGATGCAGAATCGTCTTGGTCTACTTATCTCGGACGTAATGCCTATTGATACGTCCATTCTGCATCATGTTTTCCTACTTGTATTTATAAGGTTTTGGCTCAATATTACACTTCATGAGGCAATTCTATGACTTTCCTCTCTATTTATGCAAGATCTATATTAAGAGGGAAATTGCCGCAAGCTGGAATTTTGGACCTGAAAAGAGCTACAACAAAGATATTTATTCTCTGGAGCTCCAAATGATCTGAAAATTTATGGAAATTTATTTTGGAATTAATTAAAAATACTGGAGGAAGAATCACTAGGAGAGGCCCCACCAGTGAGCCACAAATTTAGGTGCCCCCCCGAGGCGCGCCAGTGAGCTTGTGCGCTCACCAGCAGGCCTCAGTGGCCCTTCTTCTCCTATATGATGCCATTTTCCCTATAAAAAAGTCAAGAGAAGACTTTCGGGATGAAGCGCCTCCATTTTGATCCTTTCACCTGGGCAGGAGCACTTTTGCTCTCCGATGAAGCGATTCTATCGGGGATACTTCCCTCCGGGAGGGGGAAATCAAAGCCATCGACATCACCAACATTCCTCTCATCATGGGAGGGCCAATCTTCATCAATATATTCACCAGCACCATCTCCTCTCAAATTAACCCCAGTTCATCTCTTGTATTCAATCTTTCTCAAAACCTTATATTGGTACCTGTGGGTTGCTAGTAGTGTTGATTACACCTTATAGTTGATGCTAGTTGTTTTATTTGGTGGAAGTTATATGTTCAGATCCTTAATGGTATACAATACCCCTCTAAACTTGAACATGAATATGATTTGTGAGTAGTTCCGTTTGTTCTTGAGGACATGGATGAAGTCTTGTTATTAGTAATTATGTAAAGTTGGTATTCGTTCAATATTTTGATGATGTGTATGTTATTCTCCCTCTAGTGGTGTCATGTGAACATCGACTACATGACACTTCACCATGTTTGGGCCTATATGAAGGCATTGGGGAGTAATAAGTAGATTATGGGTTGCGAGAGTGACAGAAGCTTAAACCCTTAGTTTATGAGTTATTCTGTAAGGGGCTGATTTGAATCCATATGTTTCATGTTATGGTTAGATTTATCTTAATTCTTCTTTCGTAGTTGCAGATGCTTGTAGGAGAGGGTAATCATAAGAGGGTTGCTTGTTCAAGTAAGAACATCACCCTAGCACTGGTCCACCCGCATATCAAATTATCAGAATAGTAAATGTGGATCAACTAAATATAATGAACGTGACTAGACGAGAATTCCCATGCGTCCTCGGGAATGCTTTGCTCATTATAAGAAGTACTTTTGGCTTGTCTTTTGCTATAAAAAGGATTGAGCCACCTTGTTGCACTCTTTTTAATATTGTTACTTGCTACTTGTTACAAATTACCCATATATTGATCATGCCACAAATAATGTCACAACTATGCGCTTTTCTATCAATTGTCCAACAATAGTTTGTTTACCCACCGTATGTTATGTTTCGAGAGAGAAGCCTCTAGTGAAAACTAGGGCTACCAGGTCTAGTTTTATCATATTACAAAAACAAAAAGTATCTTGCTGCAATTTATTTACATTTATTTTTATTTTCAATTTATATATCTACCACTACCAGATTTGATCCTTGCAAGCAACGAGTTCAAGGGGACTGACAACTCTCTTGCCCGCGTCGGGTGCAAGTATTTGCTCTTTTGTGTGCAGGTGTTGTTCACTAGCCTTGTGTGACTCTCCTATTGGTTCAATAACCTTGGTTCTCACTGAGGGAAATACTTTTCAGCTACTATATTGCTTCAGCCTTCCTCTTCAGGGAAAATCCCAATGCAGCTCACAAGTAGCATAGTACCACTTAGTGTGGTACTACTGTCTCTACCATCGTTGGCTCTACCGTGGCTAATTAAATGTTGCGCCCAAGATGCGATTCTACCCCAATCACGTGATGAATTCATGATCGAAGCACAACCGCATTTCAAGCGCATAGCAAGGTGGATATCATTACAACATACCATGTACTGAATAGATGAGAATACCAGATATAGGCTTATGATACGTCTCCAACATATCTATAATTTTTGATGTATTCATGCCATGTTTATAACATTTTTACATGGTTTTGGCATGATTTGGTTAGAAATAACCCGGACTGACGATGTCTTCAGCAGAACTACCATGGTGTTATTTTTTGTGCAGAAATAAAAGTTCTTGGAATGCGCTGAAAATCAACGGAGATTTTTTTTGGAAAATATAAAAAATAGTGGAACAAAAAGTTATTGGAGGGGAGTCCCGTGGATCCACCCTCTGCCTTGTGGACTCTCCATGGGCCGCCCTGACTTGTTCTTGACGCCAACCTCTCCTATAAATCCCCAAGCCTCTACAAAATAACCTAGATCGGGAGTTCCGCTGCCGCAAGCCTCTATAGCCACCAAAAACCAATCAGGACCCTGTTCCGGCACTCTGCCGGAGGGGGGATCCATCACCGGTGGCCATCTTCATCATCCCGGCGCTCTCCATGATGAGGAGGGGAGTAGTTCACCCTCGGGGATGAGGGTATGTACCAGTAGCTATGTGTTTGATCTCTCTCTCTCTCTTGTGTTCTTGATTTGGCATGATCTTGATGTACCGCAAGCTTTGCTACTATAGTTGGATCTTATGATGTTTCTCCCCCTCTACCTCTTGTAATGGATTGAGTTTTCCCTTGGAAGTTATCTTATCAGATTGAGTCTTTAAGGATTTGAGAACACTTGATGTATGTCTTGCGTGGGATATCCGTGGTGACAATGGGGTATTTTATTGATCCACTTGATGTATGTTTTGGTGATCAACTTGTGGGCTCCGTCACCTTGGGAATCTATGCATAGGGGTTGGCACATGTTTTCGTCTTGACTCTTCGGTAGAAACTTTGGGGCACTCTTTGAAGTTCTTTGTGTTGGTTTGAATAGATGAATCTGAGATTGTGTGATGCATGTCAGATAATCATACCCACGGATACTTGAGGTGACATTGGAGTATCTAGGTGACATTAGGGTTTTGGTTGATTTGTGTCTTAAGGTGTTATTTTACTACGAACTCTAGGGCTGTTTGTGACACTTATAGGAATGGCCCAACGGGTTGATCGGAAAGAAAAACTTTGAGGTCATTTCATACCCTACAATAATCTCTTCGTTTGTTCTCCGCTATTAGTGACTTTGGAGTGACTCTTTGTTGCATGTTGAGGGATTGTTATATGATATAATTATGTTATTATTGTTGAGAGAACTTGAACTAGTGAAAGTATGAACCCTAGGCCTTGTTTCAAAGCATTGCAACACCGTTTTCGCTCACTTTTGTTACTTGCTACCTTGCTGTTTTTATATTTTCAGATTACAAAAACCTATATCTACCATCCATATTGCACATGTATCACCATCTTTTTGCTGAACTAGTGCACCTATACAATTTACCATTGTATTGGGTGTGTTGGGGACACAAGAGACTCAAACCTCTACACTTGGAGGCCCAAAAACGTCTACAAGAAGAAGGTTGTGTAGTAGATATCAAGCTCTTTTCTGGCGCCGTTGCCGGGGAGGTTAGTGCTTGAAGGTATATCTTTAGATCTTGCAATCGAATCTTTTGTTTCTTGTTTTATAACTAGTTTAGTCTATAAAAGAAAACTACAAAAAAAATGGAATTGAGGGTGCCTCATATGCTTCATCTTTTTAATATCTTTCGTGAAAATGATGGAAAGGAAAATTGTGCTCAAGTGCTAGAAGAAGAATGTGTTAAAATGTTTGGCAATAAATCTTTGAATGATGAGCATGATTGCAATGTTGTTAGTATGATCTCTTTGAATATCCATGATGCTAATGATATGCAAAGCCACAAGCTTGGGGATGCTATGTTTAATGAAGATGATATTTTTAGTTTCCCAAGTTTTGATGAGCAAATTTATTATGATGAAAGCATGCCTCCTATTTATGATGATTATATTGATAAAAGTGGATTTGGAGAGGTCATGACTTTATTTAGTGATGAATCCACTATTTCAGAAGAGGTTCCAATTGATTATGAGGACAAAGTTGCTATCTCTGATGATTATTGTGATGACATGTATGCTATAAAGAAGAAATATAACCATGAAACTTGTCACCATGATTTTAATTTTCAATTGGATTATGCCTCACATGATAGTTATTTTGTTGAGTTTGCTCCCACTACTATTCATGAGAAGAAATTTGCTTATGTGGAGATAATACAATTTATATGCTTGTGCATCATGAAAAAAATAATGCTTTATGTGATGTTTATATTGTTGAATTGATTCATGAGGCTACTGAGAATTATTATGAGGGAGGAATATATGCTTGTAGGAATTGCAATAATATCAAGTTTCCTCTCTATGTTTTGAAAATCTTGAAGTTATGCTTATTTTACTTTCCTATGCTAGTTGATTCTTGTTCCCATAAGTTGTTTGCTAACAAAATCCCTATGCATAGGAAGTGGGTTAGACTTAAATGTGTTAGTCATATTCTTCATGATGCTCCCATTAGTTTCAATTCTTATCTTTTATGTGAGCATCATTGAAATCATCATGCCTAGCTTAAAAGACATTAAAGAAAAGCGCTTGTTGGGAGACAACACAATATTTACCCCTACTGTTTTTGTGTGTTCACATGATTAAGATACTGTAGTAATCATGTTTTATAGCTTTTTTTCAATAAAGTGCCAAGTAGAACCTTTGGGAAGACTTGGGTGAAAGTTAATGCGATCTTGCTGTAAAAAAACAGAAACTTTGCGCTCACGAGAATAATTTTCATTTTAAACAGAAGAGTGATTTTAAGTTGATTCTTTCGAAGAAGATTGATAGACAAATTCCTCACGTCCACCAATTTATTTCCGAATTTTTGGAGTTACATAAGTATTCGAGAGTTACAGTTTACTACAGACTATTCTGTTTTTGACAGATTCTGTTTTCTATGTGTTGTTTGCTCATCTTGATAAATTTATGAGTAGTATCGGAGGGTATGAACCATGGAGAAGTTGGAATACAGTATATATTACACCAATATGAATTTATAGTGAGTTCACAACAGTAGCTAAGTGGTGATTTATTTTCTTATACTAACGGAGCTTACGAGTTTTCTGTTGAGTTTTGTGTTGTGAAGTTTTCAAGTATTGGGTGAAGATTCGATGGACTATGGAATAAGGAGTGGCAACAGACTAAGCTTGGGGATGCCCAAGGCACCCCAAGGTAATATTCAAGGACAACCAAGAGCGTAAGCTTGGGGATGCCCCGGAAAGCATCCCCTCTTTCGTCTTCGTTCATCAGTAACTTTACTTGGAGCTATATTTTTATTCACCACATGATATGTGTTTTGCTTGGAGCGTCATTTTGTTTTATTTTGTTTTGCTTGATGTTTGAATAATATCCCAAGATCTGAAATTATTAAATGTTAGAGAGTCTTCACATAGTCACATAATTATTCGACTACTCATTGATCTTCACTTATATCTTTTGGAGTAGTTTGTTGTTTGCTCTATTTCTTCACTGATATCTTTTTAGAGCATGGTGGTGGTTTTATTTTGAAGAAATAGATGAACTCTCATGCTTCACTTATATTATTTTGAGAGTCTTTTAGAACATCATGGTAATTTTCTTTGGTTATGAATTTAGTCCTAATATGATGGGCATCCAAGAGGGATATAATAAAAACTTTCATATAAAGTGCATTGAATAATATGAGAAGTTTGATTCATTATGATTGTTTTGATATATGAAGATGGTGATATTAGAGTCATGCTAGTATAGTAGTTCTGAATTTGAGAGATACTTGTGTTATAGTTTGTGATTCCCGTAGCATGCACGTATGGTGAACCGTTATGTGATGAAGTTGGAGCATGATTTATTTATTGATTGTCTTATGAGTGGCGGTCGGGGACGAGCGATGGTCTTTTCCTACCAACCTATCCCCCTAGGAGCATGCGCGTAGTACTTTGTTTCGATAACTAATAGATTTTTGCAATAAGTATGTGAGTTCTTTATGACTAATGTTGAGTCCATGGATTATACGCACTCTCACCCTTCCACCATTGCTAGCCTCTCTAGTATTGCGCAACTTTCGCTGGTACCATACACCCACCATTACCTTCCTCAAAGCAGCAACCATACCTACCTATTATGGCATTTCTATAGTCATTCCGAGATATATTGCCATGCAACTTTCCACCGTTCCGTTTATTATGACACGCTTCATCATTGTCATATTGCTTTGCATGATCATGTAGTTGCCATCGTATTTGTGGCAAAGCCTCCGTTCATAATTCTTTCATATATGTCATTCTTGATTCATTGCACATCCTGGTACACCGCCGGAGGCATTCATATAGAGTCATATTCTGTTGTAAGTATCGAGTTGTAATTTTTGAGTTGTAAGTAAATAGAAGTGTGGTGATCGTCATTATTAGATCATTGTCCCAGTGAGGAAAGGATGATGGAGACTATGATTCCCCCACAAGTCGGGATGAGACTCTGGACAAAAAATAAAAATAAAAATAATAATAATAAGAGGCCAAAAAAAGAGAAGGCCCCCCAAAAAAAGAGAGAAAAAGAGAGAAGGGGCAATGCTACTATCCTTTTACCACACTTGTGCTTCAAAGTAGCACCATGATCTTCATGATAGAGGGTCTCCTATGTTGTCACTTTCATATACTAGTGGGAATTTTCATTATAGAACTTGGCTTGTATATTCCAATGATGGGCTGCCTCAAATTTCCCTAGGTCTTCGTGAGCAAGCAAGTTGGATGCACACCCACTTAGTTTCTTTTTGAGCTTTCATACACTTATAGCTCTAGTGCATCCGATGCATGGCAATCCCTACTCACTCACATTGATATCTATTGATGGGCATCTCCATAGCCTGTTGATATGCGAGTTGATGTGAGAATATCTTCTCCTTTTTGTCTTCTCCACAACCACCATTCTATTCCACATATAGTGCTATGTCCATGGCTCACGCTCATGTATTGCGTGAAGATTGAAAAAGTTTGAGAACATCGAAAGTATGAAACAATTGCTTGGCTTGTCATCGGGGTTGTTCATGATTAAATATTTTTTGTGATGAAGATAGGGCATAGCCAGATTATATGATTTTGCAGGGATAGCTTTCTTTGGCCATGTTATTTTGAGAAGACATGATTGCTTTGTTAGTATGCTTGAAGTGTTATTATTTTTATGTCCATATTAAACTTTTGTTTTGAATCTTATGGATCTGAATATTCCTGCCACAATAGAGAAGATTACATTGATAAATATGTTAGGTAGCATTCCACATCAAAACTTCTGTTTTATCATTTTCCTACTCGAGGACGAGCAGGAATTAAGCTTGGGGATGCTGATACGTCTCCAACGTATCTATATTTTTTGATGTATTCATGCCATGTTTATAATATTTTTTTACATGCTTTTGGTATGATTTGGTTAAAACTATCCCGGACTGACGCTGTTTTTAGCAGAACTACCGTGGTGTTGTTTTTTGTGCAGAAATAAAAGTTCTCGGAATGCGCTAAAAATCAACGGAGATTTTTTTGGAAAATATAAAAAATACTGGAACAAAAAGTTATCGGAGGGGAGTCCCGTGGATCCACCCTCTGCCTTGTGGACTCTCTGTGGGTCCCCCCTGACTTGTTCTTGACGCCAACCTCTCCTATAAATCCCCAAGCCTCCAGAAAATAACCTAGATCGGGAGTTCCGCCGCTGCAAGCCTCTGTAGCCACCAAAAACCAATCGAGGCCCTGTTCCGGCACTCTACCAGAGGGGGCATCCATCACCGGTGGCCATCTTCATCATCCCGACGCTCTCCATGACGAGGAGGGAGTAGTTCACCCTCGGGGCTGAGGGTATGTACCAGTAGCTATGTGTTTGATCTCTCTCTCTCTCTCTCTCTCTCTCTCTCTCTCGTGTTCTTGATTTGGCATGATCTTGACGTACTGCGAGCTTTGCTACTATAGTTGGATCTTATGATGTTTCTCCCCTTCTACCTCTTGTAATGGATTGAGTTTTCCATTTGAAGTTATCTTATCGGATTGAGTCCTTAAGGATTTGAGAACACTTGATGTATGTCTTGCGTGGGATACCTGTGGTGACAATGGGGTATTCTATTGATCCATTTGATGTATGTTTTGGTGATCAACTTGCGGGTTCCGTGACCTTGGGAATCTATGCATAGGGGTTGGCACACGTTTTCTTCTTGACTCTCTGGTAGAAACTTTGGGGCAGTCTTTGAAGTTCTTTGTGTTGGTTTGAATAGATGAATCTGAGATTGTGTGATGCATGCCATATAATCATACCCACGGATGCTTGATGTGACATTGGAGTATCTAGGTGACATTAGGGTTTTGGTTGATTTGTGTCTTAAGGTGTTATTTTACTACGAACTCTAGGGCTGTTTGTGACACTTATAGGAATAGCCCAACGGATTGATCATAAAGAATAACTTTGAGGTCGTTTCATACCCTATAATAATCTCTTTGTTTGTTCTCCACTATTAATGACTTTGGAGTGACTCTTTGTTGCATGTTGAAGGATTGTCATATGATCTAATTATGTTATTATTGTTGAGAGAACTTGCACTAGTGAAAGTATGAACCCTAGGCCATGTTTCGAAGCATTGCAATACCATTTTCGCTCACTTTTGTTACTTGCTACCTTGCTGTTTTTATAATTTTAGATTATAGAAACCTATATCTACCATCCATATTGCACTTGTATCACTATCTCTTCGCCGAACTAGTGCACCTATAGAATTTACCATTGTATTGGGTGTGTTGGGGACACAAGAGACTCTTTGTTATTTGGTTGAAGGGTTGTTTGAGAGAGACTATCTTCATCCTACGCCTCCCACAGATTGATAAACCTTAGGTTATCCACTTGAGAGAAATTTGCTACTGTCCTACAAACCTCTGCACTTGGAGGCCCAACAACATCTACAAGAAGAAGGTTGTGTAGTAGACATCAGCTTACACTCGCCATAAGCTATAACATGAATACATGAATACATCAATACATATTAATCATCATATAGAAGAGTAGGATCCGACTACAGATGAAATCAAACGAAAAAGAAGAACGACATCCACCCTGCTAGTCCCAGGCTCCCGACCCAGAACCTATCCCTTGATAGAAGAAGAATAAGCAGAATAAGAACTCCAAACAGATCAAGCATCACTCTCACATCAGATCATCGCATTACCTGTACCTGCAACTGTTGTTCTAGTAATCTGTGAGCTACAAGGACACAGCAATCCCATTACCATGGGTATCAAGACTAGCAAAGCTTAATGGGTATGGTATGGATAAGTGGTGAGGTTGCAACAAGCACTAAGCATTGTATGGTGGCTAACTTACAAGTACAGGAGTAAGAAGAGTAACTATGCATAACAGTTGCAAACTAGTAATGATCAATAGTTGACCATGAACTACTTGCGAGTCAAACATAACCCCACCGTGTTCTCTTCTTGAATTCACTTGAAAAGAGACAGTTACGCACGCAGTTGGTGTATTTTATTTCGGATCTGGTGTCAAGTTCTCTACAACCGGATATTATAAATTTCCACACTACCTCATAACCACGGGCATGACTCTCGAAAAGATTAAACCCTGCAGGAATTTCCCAACTTAGTCCATCACAAACTCTCACGATCCGTGGAGGAAAATCTCCATCCCAAGACAACCCGATTAAACTCGGAATCCCAGTGCACAAGACATTTCGACAATGGTAAAACAAAACCAGCAAGACCACCCGACGTGCCGACACCCCGATAGGACCCACATGTATCTCGTCTCAGGCCACGATCGGATAGGGCAGCCTACAAGTACAACCAATCCTCGAGTTGCCCCGTGGTGGCCCTGCAGTCTGCCCGTTTTGGACCAACACTCATGAGGAGCACTGGCTCGAGTTGTTGATTAAGAGTCCTCGGGTGCTAGGTGGTCCCTATGCAAGTTTTAGTTATTATTAGGAAAATGGTAAAACCAATGTTGGGCCTTGCTGGAAGAGTTTTATTCAAAGCGAACTACTAAGGGTGGTTCATAAACCCCGACCGTGTTAGGAATGCAAAATCAAGGAACACAACACCGGTACGATGGAAACTAAGGCGGTAAGAGTGGAACTAAACACCAAGCAAAAGGCCAAGCCTTCCACCCTTTACCAAGTATATAGATGCATTAATTAAATAAGAGATATTGTGATATCCCATGATATCCATGTCCCAACATGGAACAACTTGCAACTAGCAACGCTATAAGAAGGGCCGAGCAAGCAGTAACATAGCCAAACAATGGTTTGCTAGGATGGTAGAAATGTTAGAGGCTTATCATGGAATATTGGGAGGCTCGATAAACAAGTGGTAGGTAGCACGACATAGCGATAACATCGAGACAACTAGCAAGCAAAGATAGTAGTGGCATCCAAGGTAATGTCCATCTTGCCTAAAACCCCGCTAGGAAGAAGACCAAATCCATCACTAAAAAAAATACACTTCCGTGATGATACGTGTTTGTCACAGTAGGTCGCGTTTTTTCATGCATGTACATCCATGACGATTTTATGATAGAATCAAGATAGTCATACCCTTGCTGTCGTAGAAGTGTTCGATGACATCACCAAAATTATCATCACGGAAGTGTCCACTTCCATGACGATAAATCGCGCATCACAGAAGTGCTTTCATCAAGGGTGACCGACACGTGGCATCCACCATAACGGAACGCCGTTAAGCTATCAGGTCGGGTTTTCGATCCGATAACCCGTTAACAGCCCGGACCAATGGGAAATTTCCACGTGTAAAATTCTTATTGGCCGGACGAAACATGTGTCAGCTCGTCAGTGAGTCAGATATGCGCCTATGATATGTCGACATGTGTGACGGCCCACCACTGGCCCATTTAGCTTACAAAGCCGGCCCGTTTGACTTGGTCAAAAGTTAAGGGGCTGGCCCATGAAAAGCATGTTAACGGTCTCTTCGCAAATATCCCATTTTACGGCCCGGTAACTCACGGCCTGTTAGGCCCTAATGGAAATCGGCCCAACAACGTCATGTGGGCCGTCGAATATAAGACCAGCCCGTTTCACTTTTGGCCCATGTATGGCCCACGATGTCTTTCGGCCCATATGAGGCCTTCGTATCTTTAGGTCCTTTAGAGGCCCACGGTGACTCTAGCCCATAATGAACAGTAAATTTCTTTGTACCCGTTAATGACCCGTGATTCACATGGGCCGTTTCTAGCCCGTGTTAGCTTTCTGCCTATTGACGGCCCATACGTTCTTGGGCTCCTTTCTGGCCCTCGATTACTTCCGGCCCGTTACTGGCCTATTCCCCTAATGGGCCAAATTCGGCCCATGGCAAGAGTCAGACCGTTTTTGGCCTATTAACCCATTGCGCCATTTCCAGCCCGTCCTATATTCCGGCCCATTAATGACCCATTATGCCTGTGACAGAATTAAGCCTTTGCTGTGCTCCGACCTGTTAACGGTCCGTTACCGTGGTGGGTTGATACCAATTACGCCCGTTTACAGCCCATGTCGACCCATTTATCCGACGGCCCGAGGCCCACCAATCCTACGGCCCTGTTGGAGGCCCATTTATCGACGGCCCATAGGAGACCCATGGATCCTACGGCCCGTATATGGCCCATGGTTGTTGCAGCCACTAGCAAACTAGGTAAAAAGAAGACTAGGAAATAAATAAGGCCGAAACTAATGCTAGGCTATTAAGGCGATTGCACAAATTACATCCACTCGACATCAAAGATCGCCACAAGTGCAAATACAAGGAACACCCTACACTATACAAAAATGGCTTGCTGTTTTCTTCAGCCGGTGGCTGCACGTTAAGAACAAATTTTGTATCGCACCAAAACAAATTAAAACTATAAAACAAAAGTAAGTATGGCATAAAAGTTAACAGTCTAGCAGATAAATGCACCACCAGAAGTTCAGAAGTTCAGTTCATTTGACCTGACTGTTACCTTTTCATGCTGTATTGTCCGATGGAGCACCATAACCTTCGCTTTCATTTCTCCTAGGCTCCCAAACAACATAGCAAATGTCTGATAGTCCGATTTCAAAACCATGCCTATCTTGATGACATCGAACAATGTCTCTCCTTGTTTCACAAAGGGTCTCTGTTAGGTAATGGAATTGTGTCTGCAGCACAGATACAACATTGCTTTGAGCTTGCATATCTTGATCATGAGGCAGTTTGGATGAGAGTGCCTTAACAACCAACCCAGTATTACACAGGAACGTGCTTTTTGCACTGTTAGTGGACAGGTACTGACCCACTGGAGCAAGAGCTGGCATTGCGGTTATAGTTGCCTCGCCACCTTCAGAAGGTGGCGGTTCCACCATTTTTTCCATAGCTTGCTGAAAAGTTGATTTTTTACATAAGTAGTACCAGAACAGAAGATATTAAGGAGGCAGCAAAACCAAACAAAATAGCTCTGGTCTATATACAGAACTTATTCTGGTGAACCCATGTAAAATAATAGTTGTATTTTATTGCAAAGTACATAATAAAACCAGGTTCCAAACATATGACCATGTACCATCGCTAATGTATTGTCTATTTCTTCACATTGTATTGAGGGCTAAGGATAAAGAGACGAAGTTTATTATATGGTAAGCGTAGTATGGCATCATTCATAGCACAAAACAATTGAGAACAGACAAACAGGCAATTGTAACATTGTGTGGGCAAGTCCAGCACGGAACTAGATTACAGGTAAAGATCAAAGGAACATCACTCCTCTCTTTTAAACCTTGTAAGGTGCAATGATACGCTAAAACAATTGTGTATAAAATTGAAAAGAGTAATAGACATTGGCTGCAAACCATGCAGTTCAAGGCACAAGTCAGAGTAAGTAGTAGTTAAAAGGCATGAGGATTAAGGACTTACAACAGCGGCTTTGACTGGTGTAGTCATGCCCTTCTTCTTGCTGGTGTGACAATACTTGAAGATTTGCACAACATTTGGCTGGTACTTTTTGGTCCTTGTGGGCTTTCCTATGCATTTGGAACAAGCCAATATAGATTTAATAATATGGTACAGCGAAAAGAGTGAAACAACAACTAATTACAAGAGCCTCGCAGTGTGCAATATAGCTACAAGATCCTGTCGTCTGTTGGAATTTCACTTTGAACAATTCACCTACAAGAAGATAGATTTGTGTGGCACATGCGTAAATAGGACTTAAACATGTGATCTGATCACATATATATATAATGTACCTGATACTTCGGATCAGACCAGTGTTTAACGAGGCCCCTCCAGTCTTCATCCGATATATTTTCCACTGGAGATGTTTGGGAAAGTTCACTGTTAGCCTTGCCTTCAAAGCAAGTTTTCCTCAAGTTATACCGATACAGTCGTAGAGCAGACTTGAAAACATGGGTGCAAGCTTGTCTGGTTGCATCATCTTGGCTATCCAACTTGAACCTCATCTGTTGAAAATTATGGGAGTCTCATTATCAGCAACCTAGAAAGTATGGGACAGAGCAATACTTTATTACTAGTTTCCGTACATAACCATACTTACAGATAAATGCTCGAGGAAGGTGTTGAACTGGGTTTCGTATTTGTCATTCATGTACTGTATCCATGTTGGGAGGATACGTACATGACACCTAACAGCAACCGCTGCCTCTGATACTAACTTGGCTGACTCTCTAGCATCACGTGGCCTTTTTAAACCTGCCTCAAAACGGATCTCCATTCTTCCTCCTCTAGATTTAGTTAACCTGTCGAGCATTATCCCTGATGTTTGTTTCCTCTTGCGCGTAGGTGCTAGTCCAACAACGAACATAGGAAGTGTTAGTGTACATCAAACTGTGAGACTACATATAAAGAAGCATGCAACTGTAACTTGACTCCAGCAACTACCTTCTTACTGTTGAAGCTCACAAGGTTCATCTGATCTTGCCAACTCGTCTTGTGCCAAGAGTGCTTGGGAAGTAGTGTCAGGTGGCAAGGTAGCTTGGGAATGTGCTGCTAGCTCAGTTGACCCACGAGTAAGTCGTGCAGCTGGTAGTACTATGGAAGGTGTTGCAAGAACTAGGGCTGTCTCTGCTTGTTTGGTCACAGCTATTTGTTTGTGTTTGGCTTTTTCTGCAGCTCGTGTAGCATGGAATACCCTATTTGTAGAATTTTCCGCTGGACTTTGACCTTCTATTGCACCATCAGTACCAGCAGAATCTGCAGGATTCATCTGCTTCCCATTCCCTGCCATTCTGTGTTTCTTCCTCTTTCTCTGTGCCATGTTAAGTCAAGCCGACAAGAAAACAAATAACAATTTAGTTCTTCAGAACAAATTGATGCGTGATGCAGACGAACAGAACTTTGATGTTGGACAACCACATGATAGGAGGATGTAATATGTACGAAAAACAGGACGAAAGAGATAACCAGAACTATGATGTGTAAACTAAGCAGAAGACATTTCACTAAATTAGAAGCAATGCAATGGAAGGTAGACACCATATGAAAGTTGCTACAAATATTGCTCTGCCAAGTTAATAGTGTCTCATCATAAATGGCGTTTAAACAAATGTGAAGCAGTATAAGAAATAAATCATATGCAAGATGCAAACAACATCACACTACCAAGTTAGAGGTCTCTCGTCATTAGTGCCATTGCATATTCACAACATTGCATATTCACAACTTATGATGTGTAAATTAAGGAGAAGGCATTTCAACAAATTAGAAGCAATGAAAGCTAGACACCATATGAAAGATGCAATGAATATCACTCTACCAAGTTAAAACTGTCTCATCATAAGTGCCATTTCAACAAATTAGTAGTACAAGCTAGAAAAGAATGCAAGATGTAACCTATCACACTCCGAAGTCAAAGGTGTCTTATGATAAGTGATTGTTCCAGGTTACACAACAATAGTAATGTGATGTAAGAACATGGTTTGATAGACATATATTGTATGTTCTAGAAACAGGAACACGTGTCTTATTCAAGTATTTGTGTAAAGTAAGCAGATGGAATTCAACAAAATTAGAAGCAATACAAGCTAGACATCACACATAACATGCAACCACATATAACAGTGCCAAGTTAGAGGGAGCACTGGTGATGGTGCACTAGGGAGACGTGCTCATCATAAACACAACTACGTTGAGTGTCTATGCATGTGTTGTCTTGGAAATCATCTTGGGGGCATGGAGGAGTAGAAACTGTAGAGGCCCTCCATTTGGAAGGAGCACCTTTATCTGCTGCCTTGCTAACTTCCTTCCGCTTTATTGATTTTGAATTGTCAAGTAAAACCGACAAGAAAAAGCAATAAAATTCTCTCTTCAGAACTCATTCATGCATGATACTGACAATCACTACTTTGATGTAAGGCAAACACATGATACCAGGATGGAATATGTACGAAAAACAGGACGGCATGGCATGTTCACAACTATTTGTGTAAACTAAGTAGAAACCATTCCAACAAATAAGAAGCAATTAAAGCTATACACCACATGAAAGATGCAACCAATATGACTCTGCCAAGTTAAAAGCATCCCATCATAAATGGAATTTCAACAAATTAGAAGCAACGCATGCTATAAATCATATGAAAGATGCAATTAATATCGCACTGCATATACTAAAGGTGTCTCGTCATATTGATTGATGCGGGATAAAAAACAATAATTTTATGTAAGGACATGCTTAATAGACAAATGTACTATGTACTAAATACAGGAAGGCATGTCACATTAACAGGTATAATGTATAAGCTAAGTAGAATAGCACATGCAGTTTAACCAGATTGGAAGAATTACAATCTAGACACCATATGCAACATGCAACCACATATCACGCTGCCAAGTCAGAGCAAGCACCTGCGATGCTAGTGTAGGGGAAATGCGGTAATCAACTACAGAGCTACGTTCACTATCTTCATCTAGCCTTGCTGTTTCTTGAGAATCATGTCGGGAGGCTGACGTTGCATTCTTTAAATGAGTAGTAGTCCACTTGCCTGACTGCCTCATCATAAGTGATTGATGAGGGATACACAAGAACATTAGTTTGATGTAAGAACATGGTTAATACACAGATGTACTAGTATGTACCAAAAACAGAAAGGCATGTCATATTCAAAGGTATAATGTGTAAGCTAAGCAGATGCAATTTAACCAAATTGGAAGCAATACAAGCTAGACATCCGGCTGGAGTGGTGAGCATGATCATCTAGGACCTAAGAGCCCAGTGGGAGGCAGGCTGCTTCACCACCATCACGGCTTTTTAGTTGGCTTCCAGGTGATGCCTGTCTTTCCTGGGCTTGTCACTAGCTCGACCAGTGCCTTGACTAGCTATTTGTCTTCTAGTGCTCACGGGATGGTGGTTCATGTTAAAAATATCTTTCCTTATCTTAATAAAGACCGACTTCAGCCTTTCGAATACAAGCTAGACATGATATGGAACATGCAACCACATATGACACCGCGAAGTTAAAGCAAGCACCTGGGATGGTGGTTCTTTGCGAGCGAGGTCATCAACTCTAGAGCTACGTTTAGCGTCTATATCTGCTGACACCGCACCCTTTATAGCACTGTAAAGTGCCGTGCCTACCCGCGAAGAAAGCTGGCGCGACTTCTCTCTTTTCTTTGCTGCTTCTCTTGAGGCAGACTCTAAAATACCCTTGCATAAAAGCACAATAGTGAGAGTATGGGTGAAGTGTGTGCAGAACTAGTGCACTGTAAAAGTAGCAGATAGGAGGTGGCTGAAAAATAAATGACAGGAGACATATGATAGCTCTACAACATTGCATGGCAAACAAAATTAGATTCTACTCCATGTGATTTTGTAATATATGAGCACCGGAAATGCAGGTACTCCTCCAGCACGCCACCACATGTGGTCATATCAAGATAACAGTCGACTGAAAATAAATAGGTCAGTCGGTTTTTTTAATGAACCGTCCGATCTATAAGGAACGTGTAGATGGCCTTCGTCTCCCTCCTGCCAGTCATTGTTGACGATCTTTCTCGAACCGCCTGCAACCACCGGCCTGCAACCACCGGCCTAGACCCCTGCCTCCGCCACCCCGCCCTCCCCTCGACCTCACACCACCGCCGTGCTTGGCAGCGCCCCCAAGCCATCCCTTTAATCCCGACCGACCTCCATATTGGGCGCCAGTAGCTCTAGGCCCCACACTCCCCTAAGATAAACACCGAGGCGCTGCTTCCCCGGTGTAATAGGCATACTAGCGCCTGTTATGCCGGGGAATGCTTCCATTAATTGGGAATCAACTGACCAGGAATTGAAATTCAGGGGGGCGACAGACCTCTAGCTGAGGTGAAATAGTATATGAGGAGAAACCTTGTGCATCGCGAGTTACTAGGAACATCTAGTATCAAGAAGAAGCGGTCAACTAGTGTCTTCTGTGGGATGAATACCGTGCAAGCAGACACGTAATATTTGCATGAATAAGGGAAGAGGAGTACCCTTATCGGTTGCCAGTGTGGTCTCCTCCATATGTCGCGGCGATCTTGTTTTTTCTCCCGGGGGAACCGATGTTTTGGAGAGCCGTGGTTCCTTGGACAAACCCATGGCCAAATTGTTGACTGTGTTGCCGTGGCCGTATATTGGCGAAGGGGAAGCAGATCTGAGGAGGTGAAGGACAGTGTAGCAGGAACAGCTCCGGTGCGGTGGACGGTGGCAAAGTTGGAGCGACAGTGGTGAGGCGCAGGACAGCGTGGTTGAACTGGCTCGGGTATGGACGGCTCGGCCTTGGCTTCAATTACTAGCCGTGGAGGGCGTTGCGATTGAGGTTGTGGTGGACGACGACGTCGGGGTATCGGCTCCGGCGTGATGGAGGATGGCGGCGATTGATGGGTGGGATGGGGTGGCGGACGGAGGACGCTGGGGTTTCGCGGCTAGTGGAGAGGTAGTTTTTGCGCCCATGGAGTACGAAT
>NC_041381.1:249429804-249521901 GCF_002162155.2 Triticum dicoccoides
GGGTGGGTGGGGGGGGGGGCAGAACCATGTTTCGGTCTGGGACGCGCTTGTTTTTGGCTTTTTTGAACAGAAGATGGGACGCACTTGTTTGAAATTTGGGGAAAGTACAAACTTTGCCCCCCCTTAAATTTCGGACCTACTGCGGGTCGGGGGTAGGATGGTAATCCCAGGTGTCCCAAATAGTGGGCGGGAGCGATTTCAGCCGCGCGCATGTGTGCTTAGGGGGCCATTGTGTATGAATATTTTTCGGAGGCGGTTGCGTGGCGTCTAGATGAAGCTACAAACCTACCCCGGCTTAGACCCTTGGACGTCGGGCCGGTAGGTTTCACGGGTCGGAGTTATTAGAAAAATAATTTCCTTGTACTACCAAACATTGGTCTCACGCGGTTTCGGGCGAGTAGAGGCTCTTTTGGCACTTCGTTCGAAATTTTGAAACGCAAGCATTTACATTTAAAGTACTCTTGAACTATGAGGATTTACCTAAATAGACAACATTAAATTTGACCTTGTATGTTTGAAAACCTCATTAAATTATCCGCTTCTTTTTGAAATTTTGACACTTGAAAATCCTATAACTATGATTATTTTGGAATGGAGGAGCTAAATTTGAATCTATTTGGTACACGACTACATATGCTATTATGGACAAAATCAGAGCAAAGATTGGTGCCCCCATAATTTAGGTATGATTTACAAATGCCATGATATCAAATTCAAATAATTGAATGGACTTCATGTTGAATTCAATTTTTTTAAACCACCTTAAGTTGAATTCAAATGTATGCTAGTTCATAGGTAGCTATTTATAATGTTCATTGTGTAACTTTTGTATGTATAATGTGCTTTACACACACAACATGCACTATACTCACATTTATATTCGATTGCTAAAGCGGATGCATTATCTGGAGTTCAAAATAATAACTATGTGGATCAATTGTGTCGAATAATAACATAGACATGCTCAAATTCGATAGAATCTAGATGCCTGATGGATCAATGACCGTTCCTTACGCGAATTGCAAATATCATGACCCCATCCTAATAGTTGGATACAATTTATATCTTTAATCAATGTGTACATCAATATTTTATGTGTAGTTTCACTCTCCGTCGGTGGTCTCTCAGACATGCTCACACACTCTCTCCCGAGGTGTCTTTCTCGCACACATGCACTCAATATAACCCTCCTCCCTCTCGTAACCATTTACGACTATTTTCACTAACCTTTATCACAAGCACTCTTCCTCTCGCAAGCATACACACGCACAATCCCCATCGACCCTTTCTATAGACATAGACCTACCTACGTGTCTCCTGTACGCACATTATCTTTAGGCCTGTCTCTCACGCATTGTCTCACACCTCTCTTCCTAATCAACGAGGATGATTCTAGGAGAGCATTCTATAGGATTGAAGGAAATATGCCCTAGAGGCAATAATAAAGTTATTATTTATTTCCTTATATCATGGTGATTGTTTATTAATCATGCTAGAATTGTATTAACCGGAAACAGAATACATGTGTGAATACATAGACAAACATAATGTCACTAGTATGCCTCTACTTGACTAGCTCATTAATCAAAGATGGTTGTGTTTCCTAACCATAGACATGAGTCGTCATTTGATTAACGGGATCACATCATTAGGAGAATGATGTGATTGACTTGACCCATTCCATTATCTTAGCACTTGATCGTTTAGTATGTTGCTATTGCTTTCTTCATGACTTATACATGTTCCTACAACTATGAGATTATGCAACTCCCGTTTACCGGAGGAACACTTTGTGTGCTACCAAACATCACAACGTAACTGGGTGATTATAAAGGAGCTCTACAGGTGTCTCCAAAGGTACATGTTGAGTTGGCGTATTTCGAGATTAGGTTTTGTCACTCCGATTGTCGGAGAGGTATCTCTGGGCCCTCTCGGTAATGCACATCACTATAAGCCTTGCGAGCAATGTAGCTAATGACTTGGTTACGAAATGATGCATTACATAACGAGTAAAGAGACTTGCCGATAATGAGATTGAACTAGGTATTGAGATACCGACGATCGAATCTCGGGCAAGTAACATACCGATGACAAAGGGAACAACATATGTTGTTATGTGGTTTGACCGATAAAGATCTTCGTAGAATATGTCGGAGCCAATATGAGCATCCAGGTTCCGCTATTGGTTATTGACCGGAGACATGTCTCGGTCATGTCTACATAGTTCTCGAACCCATAGGGTCCGCATGCTTAAGGTTTCAATGACGGTTATATTATGAGTTTATGAGTTTTGATGTACCGAAGGTTTTTCGGAGTCCCGAATGTAATCACGGACATGACGAGGAGTCTCGAAATGGTCGAGACATGAAGATTGATATATGGAAGCCTATATTGGGATATTGGAAGTGTTTCGGGTGAAATAGGGATTTTACTGGAGTACCGAGGGGTTACCGGAACCCCCCGGGGGCTTAATGGGCCATAGTGGGCCTTAGTGGAGAAGAGAAGAGGCGGCCAGGGCAGGGTCGCGCGCCCCTCCCCCTAGTCCGAATAGGACAAGGAGAGGGGGGCGACGCCCCCCTTTCCTTCCTCTCTCCCTCCTCTTTCCCCCCTTCTCCTAATCCAACAAGGAAGGGAGGGAGTCCTACTCCCGGTGGGAGTAGGACTCCTCCTGGCGCGCCTCCTCCTGGCCGGCCGCACCTCCCCCCTTGCTCCTTTATATACGGCAGCAAGGGGGCACCTCCAGACACAAAAAATGATCATTGATCTCTTAGCCGTGTGCGGTGCCCCCCTCCACCATAGTCCTCCTCGATAATATTGTAGCAGTGCTTAGGCAAAGCCCTGTGTCGGTAGAACATCAACATCGTCACGACGTCGTCGTGCTGACGGAACTCTCCCTCGACACTCGGCTGGATCGGAGTTCGAGGGACATCATCGAGCTGAACGTGTGCTAGAACTCGGAGGTGCCGTGCTTTCGGTGCTTGATCGGTCGGGCCGTGAAGACGTACGACTACATCAACCGCGTTGTTCTAACGCTTCCGCTTTCGGTCTATGAGGGTACGTTGACAACACTCTCCACTCTCGTTGCTATGCATCACCATGATCTTGCGTGTGCGTAGGAATTTTTTTTGAAATTACTACATTCCCCAACAAGGATGCCCCTTATAGTTAGGTTGGATGAATAGTAATATCAAAGATAAAAGGGGTTACCTTAGTCCGAGAACCTAGGGTTACAAATCCTAGCCGGCTTTGTCAGCGGACACAGATTCCTTCACAATTATGCTATCTTTGTCTTGTACCACTAGTCATCCATGGGTCTCCCTAAATGCGTCACGGGCCGACCAATGTGGCGCAGGACGGAACCGAACGAAGGGCCTCACCTCGACCCACTTGACCTCACGCGGTGACACACCCTCTGCCCCCATGTCTCATTATCTTCTCACACCCACACATACCAACACATACACCACACACAAAAAATATATTCTCTTGGTGCCTCTATCCCCTCCCCCCTTGCATATACACACTCAAGGGAATCTCTTGCCGTGACGTCATATTCATCTCTCTCTCTAGACCACTCTCATTTCTCGTGCTATCTCTCCCACGCCCCCCCGTCGGCCCCTCTATCCATGCCTCTCTCGAATACGTAATACACGCACATACCTCTCTAGGCCCTGCCAAATGCATCAACTACACATTCACACATGTTACATCACGTACCCCATTGATCTAAAAAGCCCTCTCTTCACGTTTATTTCGCATACAACATTCCTTTTGAATAAAGTGTGGCCAATAAATTATTTTAGAATTTCTACATATGTACAACATTACAAAGTTGAGTATGAATGCTAATTTGCATTGCATGGTGCCCACAATGATATTTATTCCGCACTGTGAATTTGTATATTTTATACTATATACAAAGTTAGTCATAATAAAGAGAAACGAAGAGCATATCTCTCCATCGCATACCCCCCCCTCTACGCCCCTTACACGTACGCACACAAACTATCTCCAAGACCTCTAAAAGTAAGCCCCCAGCACATTCACGCATGTTTCATCTTTCTCTTGCGATATATACAATGACGATCATTATATTTGAAGCGAAAGCACGATACGTACACTGGACTTCAGAATCCACTCATTACGGTCACCATTTACATTTTGTGGTTATTATACAGTCACGGGCTCACCGTACAACTCTGTATTTGCTCAAGACACGACTAGTTGACCAGTTAAACGCTCCACATGGCACCTCTAGTGTTGCGTCACATTATCTCACTACCATCGGGCCCACCTGTCGGCTTGTATATACTCTACATCTACACTAGTCCTGAGCATCTCTGGCCCGGCCCTGTCGGCCCACCCTGGCCCGACCCTAAAATCTAGGGCCTAGGCCCGATGGGCTTGGTCGCGAGCCGGGCTTGGGCCTGAGTTTTGAGCCCACCAGCAGGGCCTGGACGGGCTTGGGCTTGGCATATTGGCATTTTAAGGATGAGGCCCGACCCATGGCCCTAATCCCTAAGGGCTTTTCAGGGCTTTTTACCAGATGGGCCGGGCTTGGGCTTGAAAAATAGGCCCGATGGTAGGGCCTGGGCCTCAGCTTTCTGCCATGGGCTTTCTTAGGCCCGGCCCCGTCCTGACCCATGGCCAGGTATAATCTACACTCTTATAAAAAACAGAGTTGGTGATGATGGTGTGCCTGCCATCCTGCAATATAGGCCGTCCAATTTATATCTGACGGATAGGAAAGAAACTATGACAATTTTTCAAAAAGGTACCCACACACCTCTCCACATTTGCAAATAAGGCCTTCCCTCGTTCAGCCTTTTCTCTCACAAGAGAAACTAGTCATACAAATGCATCTTGATGTTACGTGCAACGCACAGACGTCTTGCTAGTAAGAATGAAAACAAACGACAAAAAAAAAATTGGATGGTGGTTCGAAGTCAGGGCCGCGGGCACATCGGACAAGGTGGCCTTGTATTGGTATGCTGAGCCGTCTGTTTTAACACATAGGAGCTGGTGTGGTGATTATACACACACACACGCATGCACACGAACTCCATGCATGCAACACTCACACGAATACATGCACCCACGCACGCATGCAACACTCACACGTACACACGCATCCACGCACGCATGCAACACTCACACGCATGCATGCACACACCAATACACCACATGACCAAGACACACTCTCACGCTCAAGTGCTCAACCTACACGTGCATGCGCACACATCAGGCCTTGACAGACACATACACAACCAGGTGATTCCCGCGCACGGGTTGGAGTCTTGTCGAGCTTGCGTAAATTTGTGTTTATCTGACCTTTTCCATATGCGAACTGACAGGTGGGACCCACAAGGAATGTGGTCAATTTAACTAGTCAACATGGTGCCACGCAGACTATTTGGTTGGTCAAAAGAGTGCAATCCGATGCTGAACCGTGAGCAAGTGACCGTATAATCACCGCAAAATGTATATAGTGACCGTAATCAGCTTATTCTGAAGTTCGGTCACCATATTATGCTTTTCTCTCTGTAGGCCCTCCAAAACTACATCTCTACACGTTCTCGCACGTTACATCTAACAACTATGCAACACAACACTACTACTACACTCTAACACAATAAATCATATGTGTTTTTAGTTTTACTAGATATCATATTGTTACTTAATTATTCAGTTTGCATACATTAAAATTGCCTTTGAAATGTATGGCCAGTATCATCTATCGTGCGGAAAAATCCCGCCCTTTCCTATTTAATAGGGTTTGTATCGATAGATCATGCGAAACAACAAAACTATACTACTACAGTACAAGTGACAGTTCACTGGGCCGTCGTGTCGTGTACTCATACATCGTAAGAGTGGAGCGCTCGCTTTCATAAATCTTCTAGTCCCTTTCGCCGACATGTAGGACATCAAGCTACCGGGTCCACGTGCCATACCAGAATACAGTGCAGACCAGCCGGGGTGAAGCACCCCAGTCATGGCGACGGTGTAGTAATGAGCAATGAGGCATCAAATCACAAAGATCCACCTTTCTCGCAGTTAAGTTGGAGGGACGAAGTAATAATGCTAAAAAATGAAGTTGGAGGGACGAAGCAACCATCATTTCACTCGTTGGTGAATCCGCTTCTCCCTAATCTTCTTCAAGTTAACCACGTGTTGCTTCTGCCGTTTTTCTGCCTCATGTGGGATGCGGATCGGCTTGGTAAAGCACTGACATGTGGGACCGCATGTTAGCAAACTGCCAGGACAACATCCTCTAAAAATAAGAAACCTCCCCCACCATCCGCGTGGCAAAATCACCTCCTTTTTACTAATCTTGATTCTATAATTTTTTAGATCAATATAATTGAGATTTGTATAGATAGCACACAGGAGCAAAACCAAGTGGTACAGTTAAGGGCATCCACAATGTGTAGCCAAATGTGAAAATAGCTTTTGGAATCGTGGGAACCATTATGGACGGTGTTGCCAAAGCCAAAAATATGGAACTAAAACTCGCTGATTGATTGATTGAAGGAAAACAAAAATGCAACGTCTCTCCTCTTTCTCCCATGCTTGGACGCATGTACAGTATAGAGCATAGAGTCTACTCCCCTGTTCCTTCTTTAAAAAATTACAAAGCAGTGAGGCGTCAAAGCACAAAGAACGGACAAAGCAACCATCATTTCACTCTTCGCTGACTCCGCTTATCCACCATCTTCTTCGAGAAACCATCTCACCGCACTAAGATAGACGGATGACGCTATTGTGTACTAGTAGTACTAGTACATTTACACGTCCTTTGGTTCAACGGACTTCCTAGATGCAAATAAGGTGGTTGTCTTAGCTTGCAGGCGGCACTTGCGAACGACTTACCGTGGTCTCCCTCAATGGTGTTCCCCATCGAACGCACTTCGCCAAACCACAACGTTCGAGATATCGTCGACGTCACCGCAATGGGGAAGGAAGTCAAATATAGTTACTACCTCCATTTTTTTGTACACAAGGCCAGTAATATCAAAATTAGAATTTGCAAAAGGCCACTAACACTAATCGAGGCAAAATTGATGGGGTTTGCCTCGTAATAACAACCAAGGACATTAATATCCCCTGCATGCATGCGGAAGTGAGAAGGTTGGTTTGCATGGCGCTCCATTAATCAAGCGACGAGGAGTGAGATGGTTAGCTCTTTAGGCTTTGAAGAAAAAATACACATTAATTGACACATGAAACTAGGATTTGTATCGATTAATCCCGCGAAGGAAAACCCCGCCTTTCTTTTTTAACACTAGTACTCCTAGTACGTACGTACTTATCCTGTTTGGGTCTAGGCCTTGCATTGCCATACTTCGCCACACATTTTTGCCAAGCTTGCATAAAGTTTTCAAAATGAAAAGGAGGTACACTTGCGCATGGCTGTCGCGGTCGCACCGCACCCTCACACGGTCGCTCCTGCACCCCGCGGTCGCACCGCACCCTCACACAGTCGCTCATGCACGCCGCAAACCCAACCAAGGGAACGCACCCTCACTGACACGTGATGTCGCATGTGAACAAACCAAACTCAGCCATCCTACTGCTGACACATAATTTTCGTTCATACAATATGTTTATCCAACCGCATGTTGGGGAGTATCCGTACGGCCCGTGCGGTGATCTGTTGGGGAAGAAGAAGAGGTGAGGAAGAAGGCTTAGGAGACGTAGGATATTCATCCAACCGCCTGAAATGGTAGACTGACCCAAGTCAAGCGACTTGCATAACAATATATGTTTTTACACAGCAAAAGATCCATAAAACAACAACATAAAGAAAAACTATCACTGCTCGCGGAACGAGACGGCCTCGTCATATTTGGCGGTCGGCGCGAACCAGTCGTAGCTGCCGACGTGTGTCTCCGCACCGTGGTTGTCCTCGGCCTCCAGCTACTCGTTCACACGGAGCATGTGGGCGCTCTGCATGGACGAGAGCACAGCCCGGTTCAAGTTGAGGACGTCTGGTTCCGCCTGCAGGAGGGCCTCGATGGCAGCGACATCCGCGCACTCCACATCGAGTCAAGCCTCTGTCGCCCGGTTCAAGTCCAGGACGTCCGGTTCCGCCTACAGGAGGGCGTCGATGAGAGCAGCATCCGCACGCTCAGCGTCGAGTTGAGCCTCTGCCGCCCGGTTCAAGTCTAGGACGTCCGGTTCCGCCTGCAGGAGGGCCTCGATGGCAGCGACATCCGTGCGCTCCGCCTCAAGTTGAGCTTCCGCCGCCCGGTTCACATCCACGACATCCGGTTTCGCCTGCAGGAGAGCCTCGATAGCAGCGGCACGCGCGCGCTCCGTGTCGAGTTGACCTCTGCCTCCCGGTCCTCCTTTAGTATCGCCAGGTTGAACCGCTGGTCTGCCTACACCATGGGGGACTCGGACGTCGGCATGAAGTCGACGTCTATCGTCTCATACCCATCAGGGGTCTTCTGTGTCGCGACCTCCGCCACGAACATTGGATCGGCTTCCTCCTTCTCGTAACTTGGCTCCAGAGAACTCAAGGATTGGCCCACCGCAAAGCGAGCTTGGGAACGGATGTCTGTGGTGCCGACTGCCACCATGATTTCTGTGCGGCGCTCCGACGTCAGCATCTTGTAGTACGTGATCTTGCGACACAACATGGCTTTCCGGCGAACTAGGGGATGCTTGATGCGGGCTAGGGGATCAAAAGTTGGGGGAATGGGCTGTAGATTAGGTGTGGTTTTAGGGCAGTGGTTGGCATGTGCCGAGTAGCGAAGGTTCTGGTGTGAATAGTGGTTCCGGTGATGACCGGTCAATTGGTTTTGACTGTACATCGCTCTTGTCGCATTCGCATTGCAACCCTGCACGCTGGACCCTCCACGTCGCTCACCGAATGGAACGCGCTTTGTCTTGGGTTTTCGCTCACTTGTGGGACTGTAGTTGTGTAAGTGCATCTAGTGCCACCCCTAGTTGGTTTTGGAGTATTGACGACAAAGTTGGTTGAGGGACTAATGCGTTTGTGAGAATTGCAGGATAACACAGGTAGTGTCCCTCATTGATTCGGTTTACCTACCGGAGATGATCCTTAAAAATGTATGAAGACATTGAAGACAATGGTGGTATGAGAAGATATTCATATTGAAGACTATGACATGAGAAGACATTGCGTGAAGACTATGGAGCGCGAAGACTGTGTGGTTTCGTTGCTTCCTTTTCTTCTTTGTTGAGTCATAGGAACCACCGTACTATTAAGTGGGGTCCAAGTGAACTAAGTCAGAGTGACTGAAGTGATGCTCAACTCAAAACCTATGTCTTCGAGCGAAGACAATGAGAGCAAACCTTATCCAGAGCTGGATGAGTCAGCTTTGCTTGTAGCCCAAGTAAAGTTGCCGCGTGTGTTTGAAATCTGACCGTTGGAACACGTGTCAGTTCCTTAGTGACCCAGGGTCATTTTGGACAAATCAGGTCGGGTTGCCTAGTGGCTATAAATAGCCCACCCCCTACACCATAAATTGGTGGCTGCTCAGTGTTAGTATACGGCTTTTGTCGTTTGAGAGCAACCCACCTCGAAGCATTTGAGAGAGAGAAATCCTTGCGAGGACAAAGCCCAAACACCCAGAGCCAAAGAGTGTTAGGCATCACTGTAGTCTTTCTGTCTGTGTAACCTGAAGACTTATTACACTTGAGGACTGTGTATCCTCCAGCCGGTTAGGCATCGCGTTCTGAGCATCCAAGAGTCATTGTGGATTGCCGGGTGAACGAAGTCTGTGAAGGTTCGAATGTCTACCTTGAGGACTTACCAGAGTGATTGGGCGAGGACTAAGTGACCTTAGCTCAAGGGGAATAAGGTGAAGACACGGTCTTCTGAGTTGAATCTCAGCCTCCCTAACCAGACGTACAGTTGTCACAGCAACTGGAACTGGTCCAACAAATCCTGTGTCTTCAACAAGTGACTGGTTCTATCTTTTCCCTCCTTTACTTTGAGTTTGTCTTTGTGAAGTCATTACTTATCTGTCTTATCTGATTGACTTCATTGCTTGACTACTATTGTTGATTGGCTTCGTACTATCTTCCATCCTGACCCTACTACCTTGCTGCTATTAGTCTTCGTACGTTAACGCTATTGCATACTTGACTATGGCTTGCTTGTTGTAGTTTATCTTCCGTTGCATATCAATTAGGTCATTTCTATTGTTTGTCTTCGAAACTTCCACGTTTTGAAGACTTTCATAAAAATCGCCTATTCACCCCCCCTCTAGTCGATAACTAGCACTTTCAATTGGTATCAGAGCAAGGTACTCCCTTGTTCTGTGTGATTTGGTTTAACCACCTGGAGTTTATCTATGTCGACTGCAGGGATAATCAAAGTCTCCGCTGCTTGCCCCATGTTCGATGGAACAGAATATCCCTACTGGAAGAATAAGATGCGCATGCATCTTGAAGCCATTGATGTCGACCTCTGGTATGTCGTCAAGAATGGCGTTCCCAAAACTGCTGAAGGTGTCACTCCTACTGATGTCAAGAAGTTCATTCAACTGGACTCGACTGCAAAGAACATCATCTGTGGTCATCTGACCAAAGGACAGTATGGCCATGTGAGTGCTCTGGAAACGTCAAAGCTAGTCTGGGACTGGCTGTCCAAAGTCAATGAAGGCGTCTCTACACAGAGAGACCAGAGGATCAGTGTTCTTCGCAATCTCTTCAATCGCTTCAAGAGAAACGACAATGAAAATGTCCAGCTCACGTTTGATCGCCTCACCGACATCACAAATGAGCTTCAGGCTCTCGGCGCCACTGAGATCACCAAGCATGAAATTGTCAAGACACTGCTGAGATCACTTGACACCTCCTTTGACACCCTTGCCCTCATGATACAAGAACGTCCTGACTTCAAGACACTCGATCCGTCTGATATACTTGAGAGGCTCAATACACATGAGTTCCAGCTTTCTAAGAAAAGAGATATCTATGGCCCCAATTATGGCCGAACTCGTGCTTTGAAGGCAAAAGTTGTGTCCTCATCTCAAAGAAGAAGAATCTGACTGCGGTTCTGACGATCCTGAAGACATTGGAAGGGAGCTTGCTATGCTTGTGAAGAAGTTCCAGAAATTCACCAAGAAGAAGGGCTTCAGAAAGTCTTCATGATCCAGTCCAAGAAATGATGAAGCTTCCACTCAAGACAACAAGAAGAGAACATGTCACAAGTGTAAGAAGCCTGGGCACTACATCTCTGAGTGTCCTCAGTGGGACAAGAAGAAGAAGAAGAAGAAGAGCAAGGAATATGACTCCGATGACAAGAAGAAGAAGAAATCTTCGAAGTCTTCTTCCAAGTCCTCATCAAGGTCTTCATCTCACAAGAAGAGCTCATCTGGCAAGGCTCGTGCTTTTGTTGGCAAGGAAATGGATTCAGAGGAGGAGTCTGCTTCTGAGGAGGCAGAGGTGGAATCTGAAGCTGAGTCCGACTCTGGTGTTGCAAGTCTGGCTCTGGCCACAACCTACGTCGCAAAGTCCATCTTCAACACTGAAGACAATGACTCCCACCCCAACACTGATGATGACAAGGACGACCCTGCTCCCACCTACTGCTTCATGGCACGCGGTGCCAAGGTAAAATCGCGCGATGCTTACTTTCAAACATGAAGTGAAGATGACTCTGATTGTGAATCTAAACCCAGCTACAAAACACTTGCTAAAATTGCTACTGAACAACAAAGGGCTATGGAACATACTCAAAAACTGTTAGACAAAAGCGATGACCTATTGGACGCGGAAATGACACGTTCACAGTCCTTAGTTGAAGACATAAAAAATCTTCATGCTAAGTATCAAGAACTTGAAAGTCTTCATGAGACGCTCTCGACCACTTATGAAAAGCTCTCCTATGATTATCTTCAAAGGAAGCAAGAGCTTGAGAAACTGAAAGCGACTCATGAAGATCTTCAAAAAGAGAATGAGTCATTTCGCGCTCAACAGATCAGTCCCGCTCAGGATGGATTTGAACCACCATGCTTAAAATGCATTGAGCGTGACAATGCTACTTCTGTTGCTAAATGTTCCATTGCTGCTACTGTTGCTCTATCTTCAACTACTGATGTGGTAACTAACCCCTCTTCTGAGGATACCACTACTATTGCTGATGAATATGCTAGGTTGAAGACATTGCTTGAAACAGGGATGTATAAAAGTCTGAAAGGGCATCAGACACTTTGTGATGTCCTCAAAAAGCAGATTCTGAACCGAAACCCTAGGAAAGAGGGTGTTGGGTTCGGGAGGAAAATGAATGCTGAAGGTTCCTACTAGAAGCCTGAGTAGTATCCCGAAACCACATGGGTTGCTGCAAAGGAACCTTCAGTGGATCCATCTACTTTATCTAGATTTACCTGTGCTAATCCTATTATCATTGATGAATCCTTTGATGCAAACTATAAACTGTTCAAAAATCAGAATGGTGAAGTGTTTGCCAGGTATATTGGTACTAACTGCAGGAATGGACCTCCTATGAAGAAGATCTGGGTTCCCAAAAGCTGCCTTGAGAATCTTCCAGTGAATGTCATCATGACACCACCAGGGAAGAAGACAAACCCCAGACCAAAGGCATCATATGGTCCAACGGCTACTTACGAACACAGGACTCACTTGAGTCACCCTAACGCCAATGTTTTGCAGGAAAATCATATTCAGACTCATGAATATGAGCGTGTGTCTTCAAACCACTATGTTCATAGAACTAAGAACTTTTCTGCTTATTCACATGAGTCTCATTCATCTCCTGCAAGGCTATTTGCTAGGGCTTCAAAGCCAAAATTCTCAGATGCTGCACTTAGACTCATTGCTTCTAAGCCACCCCTGAAAATGTGGGTGGTGAAGAAGAATTAACTCTCTTTTGCAGAATGTGGTCTCCAGCCAGCAATCAAAGGCGTCCGATATAATTGTTGGGGACCTAAAACACAAAAGGACGCATGATAAAATGACTTACTATGTATTCCACATATGAATCGCTTACCTGTCATACTGTGTGCTGTGATAATCCAAGTATGCATCAACTGCTTATGCTTCACAACATACCTTGTGAAGCCTATCCTCCTAACTGCACTGTAGGGCATGTCACCAAAAGCTTCAGAATGGATTATTGTCAGCGGATGCACTAATCATATGACTGATGATCAAAGTCTTCTCATGGACTCAACCTTACGTCCATCCGACAAGAGTCAAATCACATTTGCTGACACTGGTAAAAGCAAAGTATTGGGTCTAGGTAGAGTTGCAATCTCAAAGGATCAACACATGGATAAAGTGATGCTTGTTAAATCCCTTGGATTCAACTTAATGTCTGTCTCAATGCTTTGTGGCTTAAACATGATTGTGCTATTTGGAAAATATCGTTGCCTTGTACTAATGGAATCTGACAAATCTCTAGTCTTTGAAGGGTATAGGAAAGGTGATCTATACATGGTAGATTTCTCAGCAGGTCCACAGCTTGCCGTATGTCTTCTTGCAAAAGCTTCAGAATGCTGGCTCTGGCATCGAAGGCTGGGGCACGCTGGCATGAGGAACTTGCACACTCTCGTCAAGAAGAAGCATGTCATAGGCATCGAAGGTATCAAGTTCAAGAAAGATCATTTGTGTGGTGCTTGTGAAGCTGGAAAGATGACAAGGGCAAAGCACCCCTCGAAGACAATCATAACAACGTCTCAACCCTTCGAGCTGCTACACATGGACTTATTTGTACCTACTCATTACTCCACCCTCACAACAACGGCGTGTCTCTATGGCTTCGTCATTGTTGATGACTACTCAAGATATACATGGGTGCACATAATTCTCTACAAGACTGAAGTACAAGATGTCTTCAGACGATTCGCCAATCGAGCAATGAACAATTATGGCATCAAGATCAAGCATATCAGAAGTGATAACGGCACTGAATTCAAGAACACCGGGCTTGATCTTTATCTAGATACAATGGGAATCACTCATGAATTTTCTGCTCTATACACACCTCAGCAAAACGGCATTGTAGAGCGCAAGAACAGAACCCTCATCGAGATGGCTTGAACAATGCTTGATGAGTACAAGACACCAAGAAAGTTCTGGCCTGAAGCCATTGATACAGCTTGTCACATCATCAACCGTGTCTACATCCATAAGCTTCTGGGCAAAACATCCTATGAGATCCTTACTAGCAAGAAGCCAAATGTCAGTTACTTCAGAGTCTTTGGAGCTAGATGCTGGATCAAGGATCCCCATCACAAGTCAAAATTTGAACCCAAAGCTCACGAAGGCTTCATGATTGGCTATGGAAAGGATTCACACTCTTATAGAGTCTTCAACCTCTTCCACTAAAAAATCGTTGAAACAGTGGATGTGCGATTTGATGAAACCAATGGTTCACAACGAGAGCTCCTGCCAAGCACACTTGATGAAGCTCCTTCCAGTGAATCTATCAAGCTGATGGGAATTGGTGAGATCATGCCCTCTGAAGCACAGCCTGAAGAGGAACTTATCATTTCTGCACCAAACCAACCTGAAGACAATGCTCAGACCAAAGACAATACTTCCAATGATGACAATGATCAGCATGAGCAAGGTCTTCGTCCAGTTCATCCTCGTGTTGCAAATGAAGTACAAATTGAGAAGATAATTGACAGCATCAATGCGCCTGGTCCGCTTACTCGCTCAAGAGCAACACAGTTAGCAAACTTCTATGGGCACTTTTCATTTGTGTCAATATCAGAACCCAAGAAAGTTGCTGAAGCTTTTATGGAACCTGAATGGATTCAAGCCATGCAAGAAGAACTTCAACAGTTCAAGCTGAATAATGTTTGGGAACTGGTCAAGCGCCCTGACCCTCGCAAGCATAACATTATTGGAACGAAATGGATATATCGAAACAAGCAAGATGAGCATGGTCAAGTCGTCAGAAACAAAGCACGTCTTGTGGCTCAAGGATATACTCAAGTTGAAGGAATTGACTTCGATGAAACATTTGCTCCTGTTGCTAGGCTTGAAGCTATTCGCATACTGCTAGCCTATGCTAATCATCACAACATCTTGCTATATCAAATATATGTGAAGAGTGCATTTCTCAATGGCAAGATTGAAGAAGAAGTATATGTCGCTCAACCACCTGGCTTTGAAGATCCAAAACATCCTGATATGGTGTACAAGCTAAACAAAGCACTGTATGGCCTCAAACAAGCTCCTCGTGCCTGGTATGATACAATCAAAGACTTCCTGAAGAGCAAAGGCTTCAAACCTGGATCCCTCGATCCCACACTCTTCACGAAGACATATGATGGTGAACTGTTTGTGTGCCAAATATATGTGGATGACATAATCTTCGGCTGCACCAACCAGAAGTACAGTGATGAGTTTGGGTACATGATGCAAGAGCAATATCAAATGTCCATGATGGGTGAGCTGAAGTTCTTCCTTGGTCTTCAAATTCGTCAGCAACGAAATGGCATCTTCACATCTCAAGAAAAATACCTCAAAGATTGTCTGAAGAAGTTTGGAATGGAAGACTGCAAAGGCTACACGACGCCAATGCCAGCCAAACACCATCTTGGTCCCGACGACAATGGTAAAGAGTTCGATCAAAAGGTATACCGCTCCATGATTGGTTCTTTGCTTTATTTGTGTGCATCTAGGCCAGATATTATGCTTAGTGTTTGCATGTGTGCTCGATTCCAAGCGGCACCAAAGGAATCGCATCACTTAGCTGTGAAGCGAATTCTTCGATATTTGGCTTACACCCCAACACTCGGATTATGGTATCCAAAGGGCTCAAGGTTTGACCTAGTTGGATTCTCGGATGCTGATTATGCTGGTGACAAGGTGGATCGCAAGTCAACATCAGGAACATGTCACTTTCTGGGTCGATAACTTGTCTGTTGGTCTTCAAAGAAGCAGAACTGTGTATCACTCTCAACTGCTGAATCTGAATACATTGCTGCTGGATCCTGTTGTGCTCAGCTTCTATGGATGAAGCAAACTCTCAAGGATTATGGCATCAACCTGAAACAAGTACCTCTCTTCTGCGACAATGAAAGTGCCATCAAGATAGCCAACAATCCAGTCCAGCACTCGAAGACAAAGCACATTGAAATACGTCATCACTTTCTCAGAGATCATGTTATGAAGAAAGATATAGATATCATGCACGTCAACACTGAAGAGCAACTGGCAGATATCTTCACAAAGCCCTTGGATGAGAAAAGGTTTTGCAAGTTACGGTGTGAGCTAAATATCTTGGAATCCTCGAATGTCCTGTGATCAGGCACACATCCTAACACTTATGCATGTTGATGACTTAGATGTGCAACACACAAAGTAATGTATATCTTCAATCAATGAAGATTTACACTCTGAGTGTGAATACATTAACATGGAATTTGACTTCGGAGCGCCACGATAATTGTGCACCGTGTCTGGGTCTAATACTTCCTATACGGTGGGTAACGCCACCACCAAATTTCTTTGTTTGAAGTGTTTCACTCATGGCGTTACTTTTGAGAAGACTTCGCATTTAGTTTGTCTTCAGTTTCAATTTATCTTCATGATTTACTGCGCTATGATGATTTGATTGCATATATGTATACATACTAGCGCTCTGTCCTCTACAACATTCACTTATAGCTATGTCTTGAAGTTGAATCTTTTGAACTAAGTGAATGTGATCGGACCCTAACCCCTCTATGCTTTCTATCTCAAACTCTATCTGTCCAAATCATATGCGTTCTATTGAAACTGTCGAATGTCTTCTCTGCGTCCTAGTCAGTAGAAGGCAAAGAGATAAACATTAAATCTGTTTTAAATGACTTATCTTTATTGTTGAAATCCAGTGAAGCCGGAACAACTCTCCGACATGCCTGGCGGGCGTGGGAACGTGGGACAATTCTAAGTATGTTGCATGCTTGCCACGTACCCCTCAGATGTGAACCGCCAGGGGCACCAGCGTAATTGCGCTGTGTCTCTCACCTACTTATAGATACTTGTCCCCTGTGGTAAAGAAATCCTTCTTCCACCTCTCCACCTCCGTCAAAACCCTAGCGCCACCGCTAGCTCGTGACGATGCCGCGACGAAGCGCTTAGCTGCCGCGACTTCTCCGACGCCGTCCTCACGCCGGCCGCGGACATCGTCCTCTCCGCCGTCGCCGTAGGTGTCCGCCGTCACCAAGTTAGGGCACGGTGGGCTGAACTGCTTGGTCTCCTATTCTTCCCATCTAGCAGTTCGTCATGCGGTAATTATAACTCTATTTTTACCACCTTTTTGATCTTCATAGATTCATCCTACTTACCGAAAGTGGTTTCTACCTACTCAATGTTAGATCTATTCTGTCTGCATCTCATAATGCCTAGTCTATTCACTTAGATTTCCTATCTAGTTTGATTCCTCACTTGTACTTATTCACGGATTGGTACAAATCTGGAACCAACTCACCACATATAAGTGAATGTCTTCGCATCATGAGGTCAATGTCTTCAAACTGATTTATCTTCAAAATCTTCTGAGAATGCATATGACCTCTTCCCCTTCCCTCGCATCTCTAATGCTGTCACAGGTACATGTCCGTGGGAGAATCCCTTGGTTCTCATAGTCTGCATTCGTTTGCAGAATACTTACAGCATCATATCAATTCTCCCGAAGCCAGTTCCTGTGACCAGCAAGCGAAAGCCTTTGAAGCCTTTGAACATATTGAAACCGTTCAGTTTGAAGTTCATGTCTACGGAGAAATCTGTCAGGAAGGGTGGCAGATAGCGTCGTGGGGGAACTTCAAAGGATCTGCCTGAGGATCTGTCAGAAATGTATAAAACAAATCCTGAAGAAGATTACAATCAGCGCAAGACTCGAATCCAATGGATTCGACGCTATTGGGCTGAACAGTGGTACAAGTACAAGTTCATCACCCAGGAGTATGCAGAGAAAAATACTATCAAGAGCCCTTGGGGTGATATTCTCTATCGAGGCCTTCCCCCCAAGAACAAAGCTGAAGCCATTGCGCAAGAATTCTATCCTTGCATGGTCCGTCGTTGTCGCTATCACCTTGCGACCCATGCGCGTCGTTGTCGGTGTCGGCACCATGGTGATCACTGCCATTGCGGTCACCTTGGTTGGGTATCTTGCCAACCACCTGGACATCCTCCCCTGCATCATCATCAGTTGGAAATTCAACTGTGAATATGTTACCGTTTGGAGCATCGTCGGCTACTGCGCTCTAATTCCACGCTTGGTTTTTTTCAAACACGATGTCGCGTGAAATCCGTAGACGCTTGGTTCGTGGATCGTAGAAGCGGTATGCCTGAAGAAGCCGACCCATCATCATTGCTCTGGTGTCATGACGACAATCTCTTCAAGCGCAACTTCTAGTTTGCTAAGGCTTCAGCAAAGGAAAACAAGAAGTCACGGGGATTAGACTTCAATCCTGGTCCCTCTGCTCCCCTTGATGATGGCACACGTGAAGCTAAAGAAAACAGAATTGGCCCCTTTGCAAACCTTGATGGCCTCATCACTTACATCTTGGTACAAGGTGCCAAGGTAGATCATTCTGATAATGATGCTGACACTGATGAAGCCCCAGCTCCTCCTTCGAAGCCACAGAAGCAAAAGAAGCTAAAGGCTTCTAAATCAGCACCTCCAAAAGCTTTACGCACGAAGCCTCTGGCCACTGCACCTCTTGAAGCCAGTGTGCAGTCTGAAGATCAATCCCATATCTCCAAGAAGACGGAGAAGAAAAAGCAACTTGTCAGGCATACTGATCAAGCCTTGACTCCTGCCGCCATTTTGTGTGAAGAACCCATTGATCTGTCAAGTGATGAAGATCTTGCTGATGATGCCCTTGAACAACTGATAAAGAGCAAGGAAGAAGCAGAAATCTTCAACAACTTGCCTCTCTTTGATGTGGCCATCATCCACAATTTCATTGATGAGTGGTTCGACACCCCCAATGTTAGCTTTGAAGATTTACAGCTTCCCATTGGCCTCAGTGTCGCCTTCAATGGTGCCATTGCTTCTGAGCTGGCTCTTGCTCAGCGAATCATTGAGCTCAAGAACAAGATTGATTATGAGAAGGCTCAATTCAAGAAGCATGTGGCCAAGCTAAGTGTTCAAGACGTCCGAAACTTCAAAGTCATGCTGCATGAGCTTAAAGAAGCTTTTCTGAAGAAGCGCCAAGAAGCTCAAGGCTCTCGCGAGCGTATGAAGAATTTGGCTGATAAGTGTGTGCTTGCCTACAATGAGGCTGAGAAGCGAAAGTCACTTGGCCGTCCTGGCATTGACCCCAGGATGGCTGCAAAGAAAAAGAAGAAGCTTCCTGCTGACCAGCCTGCACCCTCAAGCCAAGAAGCCCCACGCATTATCTTCCCGAGCAGCATGACTGGCTCGAAGCCAAAGGTCACCACAACCGCTTCTAAACAGAAGAAGACGAGGGATGCCGAGGCTGAAGCCAGAAAGTGGAAGAACACCGAAGCCTCTGATGCCGCTCCCTCCAAGAAGAAGCGCAAGACCAAGAAGAGTCGGGCTGCTCCCACAGAGCCCCTTGTTGTTGAACCCATCTCAGTGGTTCGTCCTGCATCTGCATCCCAAGAACTTCGCATGACTATTCATGAGCCTGCTTCCACAGAGGCTCCTGAAGCTGAAGATATACCAGCAGCTGAACCCACCGCTGCTGAAGACATTGGTCATGATGACAATGTTGAAGATGATGAAGTTCTTCCTCAGATCGAATATAATGTGGTATCATCGCCTGTTCGTACGAACAGCGAAAACATCAGCATTGGTCGTCCTCTGACGCCAATTGCTCAGGATGCATCGTGGGCTGATCACCCACAGCAACAAGACTCCCCCAGTACTCCCCAACAACAACAAACCACACCATCCGTACAAGTTGAAGAGGATGAGGACCTGCCCACTCCATCTCCAAAGGCGTCGCCTGTACTATAAAGGCTTCGCAAAGGACCAAGGCCTCAAGTCCCTCTTCCGAGCGTTCTAGAAGGAGAAGTGCACCGTCAACCTGTTGCACGTCAAGTGTTTTGTGAAGCCACTCCAATTGTGAATGTCTCTGTGTCAGAAGCACAAGCTGCTAAAGACAATCCGGCTGCATCAGCCGATGAGGAACGTCAAGAAGAACGTGTCCAAACTCCCCCATGCCTGAAGAAACAGTTCATGAAGTGAACGTGTCTGTGCCTGACCCTCCAGCTCCTCAAGTGGAGGTTGAAAATCCTGAAGCTGCCACAACCAAGGCAAGTGAAGCCAATGACGTTGTCATGGCTGAAGCTAATGTGGAGCTTGAACCAAACAGTGTGCCTGAAGCTAATGAGGCCACTACACCTGAAGATAATGAGGCAACTGCTCCTGAAGCACCTGTTGTGCAGCCTGAAGCCTCAGTTTTTTTGAAGAATTAATGATAGTGGGAGAGGCTCCCACTGACTTTGTATTACTCACAACATAACAGTTACAAGTGTGTTACAATGGGTTTTAGGCCCCCCGGCCATAAGGGTTGCAGAAGCAAAAACTAGGAGTCCAAATTTACAATGAAGTCAGAGAGAAAAGGGTGAACTTTCTCAGGACAATTATGGATCACCAAACCCAACAGATGTTTGAACCTAGCTAACCACGCCATGAACGAGCGCGGGATCCCCCTGAAATGTTGGTTGTTTCTTTCCATCCACAGGCTCCAAGCAGCAAGCAGGAAGATATCCATGAAAAGCGGCCGACGCTAGCTCTCTCTCCCACCGTGCAAGATGGCTAGCCTATTGGTTCCTCCTGGCCAGGTCAGACCAACCTTACTCCAGCATTGTTTGGCAAAAGGGCACTCGAAGAAGAGATGTTCCACGGTTTCCTCTGGTGGGTTTTGGCAGAGCATGCAAGTGTAGTTGCCCCCGGCTACAGCAAAGTGCCGCCGCTTCAGCATGTTCCTGGTGTTCAAACGATCAACCATAAGCAGCCACCCAAACATCTTAAACTTGATCGGGCATTTGGCTTTCCATAGCCATCCAAAGGCCTCATCAGCTTTCACCTGCTTGAAACAATGGTTGTAGTACTTCTTTGACGAATAACGTCCTAGGTCACAGACCCAAACATCGGGCGAGCCATTTTCCAAATTGACATGCAAGGACCCTTGCTGTATCTCTCTTATCTCCTCCCTAGCCTGGACCGAAAGAGGCAGACTGAAGATCGTGGCTGGATCAGTGGTCCTGAGAACCATAGCAACAGAGTCATCCTCGTTCAGAGCATAAGAGAAGGCTCGCGGATGCGTGTCCATTAGTGCGGAGCCAGTGTCACTAAACCAGACATCTTTCCAAAACAGAGAGCTGCATCCATCCCCGGGGATGACCTTGGCGACCCCATGGAAGGTTCCACTGAGCTGCATTACGTCTTTCCACCAGAAGGAACCCATTGGCTCAGTGGCGTGCGACACCTTGTTCGGGTAGTACGCCTCCCAGACTAGCTGAACCCAGGGCACATCCTCACGATTGTAGAACTTGAACAAGTACTTTAGGAGAAGCGCGGAATTTTGTATTTTGATATCAATAACACCAAGGCCACCACACCGTTTGGGTCGACATTAATGGGTATGAGGGTCGATTTATGGAAGTTGATCTTGAGTCCCACCGAGGCCGCATAATCCTCCAAAATAAGTTTCATGCGGGCGGCCTGTGTAGGACAAGCTTGCATAACCAGGATTGCGTCGTCAGCGTATTGCACCACCGGGAAGTCACCTGCATTTTCACGAGGAATGGGAAGCTCCAGCAAACCCTGAGTGTACGCGTCATTGATCGCAGCTTGGAGTAGATCAGCCGCAAGGACAAAGATCATTGGTGAGAGAGGGTCACCCTGTCGCACGCCACACTTGCATTTGAATTTTCGGCCAGGAACACCATTTAAGAGAACTGACGAAACTCCCGAGCCAAAGATCGTTTCCATCCAGCCCAACCACCTATCATCAAAACCCATGTGTTTCATAATTTCCAGCATGGGTGCATGTTCAATCGTATCAAAGGCCTTGGCAAAATCAAGCTTAAGCAATATAATCTCTCTCCCAAACGAGTGGCATTGATGAATATATTCGTACGACCACGCAAGACAATCCTGGATGGTCCTACCTTTGATAAATCCATATTGGTTCCTGTGTATGATTTTTAGAATGACTTTCTGCAGCCGGTTCGCCAAGATCTTTGTAATGATTTTCAGACAACAGTTCAGTAAGGTAATTGGTCTGAAATCATTTGCCGTTTCCGGAGAGGATATTTTTGGAATCATGGTGATATATCCCTCACTAATGCTAGTGATGTCAAGTCCCCCAGCATGGAAAGCATGACAGAGGTCATAGAAATCTGACTTGATGATTTGCCAGCACTTCTTAAGAAAGCAACCATTAAAACCATCCGGGCCGGGGGCTCTGTCATTCGGCATTTCCTTAACAACAGCATCTATTTCATCAGTAGAGAAGGGCGCACTCAGTTGGTCCAGCCCATCAATCCTGCGGATGATCCTAGAGAGATCAAATTTCATGCTGGTAGGTTTAGAAGAACCCAAACGATCCTTGTATGTATTGAACAGGACCCCCTCCTTGCCAACATGATCATGAATTTCGACCTCCCCAACTCTAAGCATGGCAATAGCATTGTGCCTATACCTCTCTGTGGCCAATGACTGAAAGAGTTTAGTATTTTCGTCAGCAAAGCGAAAGTACCTGATAGTACATCTCTTTCGCCAGTACTCATTCTGGTATTTGAGCAGGGCCTGTAAGTGGGTTTTCAATATCTCCCTGAAGTTTGACTCCTGGACATATAAAGGTCGTTTGTCCTCAAGGGTGTCCATGATGGCCAGAGTCTCATTACTGTTTTGAATCAGAACTTTAAGTTTCGAGACACCCTTGCTCCATCGCTCGAGATTATATCTGAAGTTTTTTAGTTTTTTGCATATTCGCGCCGCGGCACTGGGTGCGTGACATGTTTTAGACCATGAGCTAGCAACAACCTCCATGAACCCATCATGATTAGTCCAGAAATTCTCAAACCAAAAAAGCTTGGATCGGGGGATACTTGATTCAATTGTGACCACGCACGGAATGTGATCGGACACTGGTTTTCCCAGAGGCGGGACCATTGTGTTTGGATATGAGGTGGTCCAACAAGACGACGAGAAGAACCAATCTAACTGTTCAAGCAGAGGATCATCCTGCATATTACTCCAGGTAAATGCACGACCTTTCACAGGTAGTTCCATGAGCGACTGTGCACGGATGAGCTCGTTAAATAACAACATGTCCGCCGCGTCACCCCCAGGTTTGTTTCTGTTATTCGTGGATCGAATAAAGTTGAAGTCGCCAAGAATTAGCCAGTTTTCGTCATCAGGGATATTCAAATCAAATAGCCAGTTTGTAAAATCCACTCTATGCTGACCAGAGCAGGGGCCATAGACATTGACCAGATTCCACGAGTCATTCAACTGCGTGGCCACAAAAGAAATCCCAATGGCAAAAGAATCCACAAACCAAGACGTGCCCGTAAACACAACACTATTCCAAATGACAATGATGCCACCAGAGGCACCCACTGATGGCGCAAAAACAAATTTATCGAAGCGCTTAGGGCAGAAAGTCTTAATAAAGGCAAGATCGAAGGATTCATGTTTAGTTTCTTGGATACATAGCACAGAACAACCGCTAGTATCAATCGCATTCCTAATAGCCAAAAGTTTTGCATCAGAGTTTATGCCTCTGATGTTCCACGAGAGCACATTCCATGATTTATTCATCGGAAGGGAAGACTTCAGTCTTCATCCGCCCCCGACGAGCGCTGGTCATCCAGTAGCTTCTCACGGGAGAGGGCTTCAGGGGCAATTCCACAATTGCTTCCCATCCATTGAAGATCCTCGATCGGTGTTGGTGGGGGGCAGGCAACATTGGGCACCTGCACAGGAGCAACAGCCAAAGAAATAGCATTGACAAAAGGAATCTCATGTGGTTTCACCCCTGACTTGGAACGCTTTGTGTCTGGAGCATGGTTGATTTTGAATCCGTCATACTTGTTGGATCGATTGCTCCGTCTGACAGTAGTGGTGTCCAAAGGCACTAACACATTGCGGTATTGAGTAGCCACAGAAGAGGATGCAAGCACCGGAAGCGCAGTAGGTTGGTCTAATGAAGGCACTATCTGAGATTCCACCTCTGCCGAGACGAGCTGCGTGACTGCCTTGAGGCTAGGAGAGTGTTCAGGCAAATCCCAAGTCGCAGCAATCAACCGAGCCCTGGGTTCAGGCGATAGCATAGACGACAGAACAGCAATTGTCCCCCACTGAATTGCAGTAGCAAAAATCCTTGAGAAAATGTCAGGTTCAGGCACCATACACTCAATCCAAGCTGCAGCAGCGGCATTAAGATGATTCTGAATACTCTGAAGAGGGTTTAGGGGCAACATCACAGGAGAAGTATGTTGAAGGGTGATAGCTGGTGTATATATATGCTTGAGCATACCCCCGATCCAAAGCAAGAACTCATGATCAACTGGAACCTGAAGAAAAACAGAACTTCCCCCAGCCCTGACGAACTCCAACCTGGCTGCAGGGTTGCCATTCACAAATCCATCAGCCAAAGCTTCCACTGCCTGAAACTCCGAATCAGATGACCAAATGTCAGATAGATTATCCTGCACATTATGCTCCGGAACCACACCATCCATGAGAGACGAACCATCATACTGAAAGAATGTCCTGAAACTAAAACCAGTGTAAGGTGGAGGGATCACAGGCCACATGCCCCACCCATTTTCCTGAACAACCTGAGCAGGTTCCAGTGCATTCCAGGCAGCCTCATTAAAAGCATCCTGAGCCGCCATCTCATCAATTCTTGCTTGCTGCATGAGGGTGTAGTAAGGAAGCTGATATGGATGTGGAGATGCATTCAAAAGCGGGGGAACATCCTCATTACCAACCAAGTTTGGTATAGTGTTTCTACCATTCAGAACATAAACAGGCACCGACCACGAGCGAGCAAGGCCCGACAGTAAACCAGCCCTGGTAATCACAGGACTATGCGGCACCTCAGCAACATCCTTGATATGACATTTAACAAGGATTCTAGCCTTGTTCTATCCCGGACGGGGCCAGGCAAGCTTCTTCCCAAAGTGTGAGACAGCCTTATGGACATAGTGCTTAGTTTGATAGTCCATTGGAAAAGCAAGAAACATGACCCAAACTTCATATTCAAAGGCAGGCACAATCGAGCAAGAATACAATCATGGCGAGCTAATCACAGTAAGATGGCCCGTTCTGGTCCCTCCGCCTAATGTCTCTGGTCCTCAATTTGACTATCACGTTGAGCATAGGCCACAGGTCCAGAAGCCCAAGCCAAGACTGCCAAGGTTTCCTGGTACTGCCACCTCTATCGGGTCTTTCAATGCAAATGGCTTCAAGAGCCACAACACATTCTTTGACAGCTCAAAGAACCGCTACACGAAGCCAAGAATTTCATGAGATTGGTTCTAGAGTCATCAGCAGCGAAGCTATTACTCCTGTGTTCTGTATGATCAAGGGCGCATTTTCCCTCATATGCGTCTCGACACTGAAGCCATTACTGGACTGCCCTGCTTAGAAGAAGCACTTGACTGCTTTCGTGATGCTGGGCTGCTCAGTTTTGTCACAGATAAAGGACATTGGAATGAAGAGCTATTGCTTCAACTCTATGCTACTCTACACATTCGCGTCTACAACAGAGATATCAAGACATGGGTTCTCGAGTGGATGACCGGAAATGTTCATCATGAAGCCAAAGCTATGGATATCATCGAGCTTACAGGGCTAGCCACTCCTGGAGAACTATATGAACCTGGTTGTCAAAATCACCGCAATGCTTTGGAAAGCATCTTCCATAAGCCTGAACCCAATATGAGTCAGATGCTGAGCATGATGAAGCCTTTGCCACGTGATGTTGAATATCCAACAGAGTTCTTTGTTGAAGACCTTGAGTATCTTCCCCGCACCATATATCACATCATCAGGCGAACTCTATGGCCTATCAAAGGACATTCATCAGCGGCAAAGCTTGAAGGAGCTATGAAGACTTTGGTCTTCTACATTCTCAATGGCATCAGCTTCAATGCGCAAGATTTCTTCATCAGGCAACTGGCTATATCTGGATCTGATCTGTTTGGTCTGAAGTTTTATGCTCCATGGGTCATGCGCCTCATCAAGTGACACTCATCTGTCAACTATCAACCTTCTGCTCGCAATCATGTGATTTTTCTACCTGAGGTTGATATGTCAGTTGAAGCTATATACCCTTAACCTGCCAAGAAGCCTCTTTGTCTTCAGAATGCCGAGCACCAAAGCTTCACTCAGCCTATTGAAGGTGTTCAAGTAGCAACACGAATCTATCCTTTGGCTGGAAACACTCGTCTGCCTCATCGAGCACCCACTGAAGCCACTGAAAGCACCATTGCACAAAGGCCTCGGAAGCGTTCTCGCGTTCTCAATGACCGAGAAATTCTTGTGACCCTTCATCAGAAACAGGATAAGCATCATTTATGGCTCAAGAGACAGATGCAAAGCCTCTTGGTGGATGTCAATCGCATTCACAACCTTGCCACCAAGAATGCCTTTGTTGCTCATGAAACTTGCCGGCGATCATGGAAGAGTTTGACCCTGCTCAGTGCTAAAGCTGATCTTCAAGACGATGGCTTCAATGAAAGATTCCAGTTTGACTCCACTCCTCCACAGACTGCTGTCCTACGTCGTACTCCATCTCTTGAAGACTCTGAATATTCTTCCTCCGCGGCAATGGTAAATGCCAGAGTGATCGATGATGAAAATGATGCTACTTCACCACCTCCTACTACTGCGCGCATCGACACTGCACCAAGTTCATCTACACCGCCACCCAACGACGACAACCCTGCTGCTTCACCTACTCATGTTGACGAGTAGATGCTCTATGTCTTCAAACCTTTTTGGTCCTTACTGACAAAAGGGGGAGAAGCGTATGAGTTGATAGTCTTCAAGCGGGTTCATATGGGCGGTTGCATTATATTTTGCTGCGTGCTTACAACTCTTGCCTTTTGAAACATTTGGTTCTCTGAGTTGTAACACCTAAACTTGATGGTCGTCTGCTACTTATTTGCTTCACTGTGATGCGATGATAAATTCCGCATGTGCGATGATAACTTCCGCACTTAGATCATTCTGCAGACGTCCATTTTTCATTATGCATGTCATTCGACTTGCTATATCAGTTCATGCATGATAAATTATCTTCATAAGTTGAAGTGTATCTCCACAAGTACAACCTGCCATGTGCATTTGCATTCCAAAAGCAAATTACTTACATGCACATCTTCAGGGGGTGCCCTTGCAACTTATGAAGACTATTTCCTATCCTTATAATTTCACATATTTATCCCCGTTGAAAACTTCAACCAGTTTGTCATCAATCACCAAATAGGGGGATATTGTAAGTGCATCTAGTGCCACCCCTAGTTGGTTTTGGAGTATTGACGACAAAGTTGGTTGAGGGACTAATGCGTTTGTGAGAATTGCAGGATAATGCAGGTAGTGTCCCTCATTGATTCGGTTTACCTACCGGAGATGACCCCTAAAAATGTATGAAGACATTGAAGACAATGGTGGTATGAGAAGATATTCATATTGAAGACTATGACATGAGAAGACATTGCATGAAGACTATGGAGCGCGAAGACTGTGTGGTTTCATTGCTTCCTTTTCTTCTTTGTTGAGTCATAGGAACCACCGTCCTGTTAAGTGGGGTCCAAGTGAACTAAGTCAGAGTGACTGAAGTGATGCTCAACTCAAAACCTATGTCTTCGAGCGAAGACAATGAGAGCAAACCTTATCCAGAGCTGGATGAGTCACCTTTGCTTGTAGCCCAAGTAAAGTTACCGCGTGTGTTTGAAATCTAACCGTTGGAACACGTGTCAGTTCCTTAGTGACCCAGGGTCATTTTGGACAAATCAGGTGGGGTTGCCTAGTGGCTATAAATAGCCCACCCCCTACACCATAAATTGGTGGCTGCTCAGAGTTAGTATATGGCTTTTGTCGTTTTGAGAGCAACCCACCTCGAAGCATTTGAGAGAGAGAAATCCTTGCGAGGACAAAGCCCAAACACCCAGAGCCAAAGAGTGTTAGGCATCACTGAAGTCTTTCTGTCTGTGTGACCTGAAGACTTATTACACTTGAGGACTGTGTATCCTCCAGCCGGTTAGGCGTCGCGTTCTGAGCATCCAAGAGTCATTGTGGATTGCCGGGTGAACGAAGTCTGTGAAGGTTCGGAAGTCTACCTTGAAGACTTACGAGAGTGATTGCGCGAGGACTAAGTGACCTTAGCTCAAGGGGAATAAGGTGAAGACACGGTCTTCTGAGTTGAATCTCAGCCTCCCTAACCAGACATACAGTTGTCACAGCAACTGGAACTGGTCCAACAAATCCTTTGTCTTCAACAAGTGACTGGTTCTATCTCTTCCCTCCTTTACTTTGAGTTTGTCTTCGTGAAGTCATTACTTATCTGTCCTATCTGGTTGACTTCATTGCTTGACTACTATTGTCGATTGGCTTCGTACTATCTTCCATCCTGATCCTACTACCTAGCTGCTATTAGTCTTCGTACGTTAACGCTATTGCATACTTGACTATGGCTTGCTTGTTGTAGTTTATCTTCCGCTGCATATCAATTAGGTCATTTCTATTGTTTGTCTTTGAAACTTCCACGTTTTGAAGACTTTCATAAAAATCCCCTATTCACCCCCTCTAGTCGATAACTAGCACTTTCAAGTTGAGAGCAAACCGACGTCCCTCCCCCTCCCCCACCCGTGTCATTTATACTACCACTTCCTCTGTTTTATGCAGAGTAAATAAAAACAGAGGGAGTATACTACGGATGAGGATCCCCTGACGTGGCCGAACCCATTGAGTAACTGACATGCGGGGCCTAGCAAGCATGGGGTCCGCGAGTAAGTCATCGAAAGAGGGAGGATAAGGCAGGGATACCTACGTCAGAGGATCCACTTCCACTACTACTCCCTCCTTCCATTTACTATACGAGGCCTAATGCATTTTTCGAGGCTAACTTTGACCAAATGTTAGAGTAATAATATATGACATGCAACTTACACAAAGCATACGGTCAAATTCGTATGTGAAAGGAGCTTCCAATGATATAATTTTCACATTATACATCTCATGTACTATTAATCCTGTCAATAGTCAAATGTGGTTTTCAAAAACGCATTAGGGCATGGTTACTAATATAGCCAGTCGATGGCTATGAGGCACTACCATGTCATCTATAGCCATCATCTATTATATGCACTCATACAGTAGTGTGGGCTATAAGGTTGGCTATCTCCGGCAAATTTTTTTATAAGGTTGGCTATTGTATTAGTACTTTTTTCCATCTCCTCTCTATCTCTTTCTTCATATTTATTGTATTTAACTAGGAATGCGTATATAGCTAGGCTCTTGCATGAGAGCTCACTCCCCTTACTTTTTCACATCTCTCTCCTCCACATAGGCCCTATATAAATGGAAGAAGGGAGTACTACTATGAGCACTGCATACTCTAGTACAGATGTTGTCAGTACTCCACTAGTACTATTGGACAGGGATCTTAAAAAAAGTTACTATTGGACTGGCTATACGTGGCGAAATCCTACTAGGAAGAGCATGCGCGAGAACAAGCACATTCACGTGGTTGAAAACAAATTGGAAACCACCTCGAGTACAAATCTAGGAGTACGTAAGAATCGAACAATATTGATTAGGCATTGTTGAATGTTGATACTTTTTTGATCAAAGTAGAGATACTTTGACTACACATAAAACTTATATGTAAACTAGAAAGGATAGGAGGGAGTATATTGTACGTTCAAAAAATAAACGAACATTGAATACCCTTTATATATGATTTGCGGATGCTATGATCACTGGTTCAAAATTTTGAATCTGCCTTAGGTATCACGTGCCCCCACTCGTTCTCTCTGTATTTCATCTCGGGGTCCGGAGACCGATTGGAGGAGGACTAGGGTGGGTACAATACGTTCGTTTCACTTATGAACATACAATATACTCCCTCTGATCCCCACATACCCCCCCTGGTGGGTCATTTCTATCATAGAAACAGACCAAACCTTTATCTCCTTGCACGATACGCAATTGATCTCTGAACATGAATCGATCTTGTCAACATGTGTTGGGGCATGAACTGAATGCGATGTCAAAACTAAGACGCGAAGCGACACGTAGTGGAGGCAAAGTGAAAATTTAAATGAACCATTTTTTTGTATGCATGTCAGACAAATTACAACATTGGAAATACAAGCATGGTCTAGGCCCACATGCGAATGATACTCGGCGGAATGTTCAAATGAGGCATGCGGGAGGATGGACTCGACCGGAGGGCAACATGATCGATGGAGAAGAGGGTTGGAGAGGAATGAGAAATAAGCAAACGCCACATGATTATACTTGAACGACTCAAATAAACAATAAGTTATCTCGCTTGGCCTACATAGTGAAAGGCCTAATGCGCAACACGGAGCACTGACGCTCGAATATGGCCGAGAAAACAGGGAAACCGACATGTGGGGCACACCTGTCGGGACGATGTAGCGCAGACTAGTCGAATGGAGGAGCTGCCCACGACCTAATCGCCACTGACAACCGTTCATGTGGGTCGTGGGGGCCAACAACATGGTGCAGCTCCAGCACCGCCTGTGGACACGATGACCGCGGTGAGCGACACGCTCATTGTCGGTGTCAAAACCGGCAGATCTCAGGTAGGGGGTCCCGAACTGTGTGTCTAGGCAGATGGTAACAGGAGACAAGGGACACGATGTTTTTACCCAGGTTCGGGCCCTCTCGATGGAGGTAAAACCCTACTCCTGCTTGATTAATATTGATGATATGGGTAGTACAAGAGTAGATCTACCACGAGATCGGAGTGGCTAAACCCTAGAAGCTAGCCTATGGTATGATTGTTGTTCGTCCTACGGACTAAAACTCTCTGGTTTATATAGACACCGGAGAGGGCTAGGGTTACACAGAGTTGGTTACAATGGGAGGAGATCTTCATATCGTATCGCCAAGCTTGCCTTCCACGCCAAGGAAAGTCCCATCCGGACATGGGGCAGAGTCTTCAATCTTGTATCTTCATAGTCCAGGAGTCCGGCCAAAGGTCTTAGTCCGGCCATTCGGACACCCCCTAATCCAGGACTCCCTCAGTAGCCCCTGAACCAGGCTTCAATGACGACGAGTCCGGCGCGCAAGTTGTCTTCGGCATTGCAAGGCGGGTTCCTCCTCCGAATATTTCATAGAAGATGTTGAACACCAGGGTAGTGTCCGGCTCTGCAAAATAAGTTCCACATTCCACCGTAGAGAAAATAATATTTGCGTTAATCGGATCTGCTGACGTATTCCGCAGCGTGACATCATGCCACGACCAGACTTTTATTCATTTTATTGTTCCACCTCAGCGCGTTTAGCGAGGCGGTTTTCTTGGCACGTCTTGTCAAAGCAGAGATCGTGTCCCCTTATTCCGGGATTCTCATCAATACGGGCGTGGGTAACCCAACCGTGACTTAGGTATGACTCCCTAATTGAAAGCGAGTCTCAAACGGTTACGGGGAGGGCTCTTGGTATTCACCTCCTTTATAAAGGAACCAAGGCCCGGCTCCCTTCTTCTCAAACCAATCACATCTGCCCCTCGCTTCGAGTTCCAACACCCAAAGCTCTAGTTTTAGGCGCTTCGGACCTTCGAAGATGTCCGGCTCCGACCTACAAGGCTGGTGGATGCCTTCCTCCATTACGGAAGAAGATGTGCGAAAGCTAAGAGACGCCAGGTATCTAACCAGCGAAATATCGCATAGACTGCCTACTCAAGGGCAAGCGGTTCCCGCTCCCCAGCCCGGTGAAAGCGTGGTGTTCGCATCTCACTTCCTTCGGGGGCTAGGCTTCCCGATCGATCCCTTTGTGAGGGGGCTTATGTATTACTACGGGCTGGAGTTCCACGACCTAGCTCGGGAGTCCATCCTCCAGATCTCATCATTCATTGTCGTGTGCCAGGGCTTCCTCCATATCACCCCTCACTTCGGATTGTGGCTAAAAACTTTCAAAGTGGAACCGAAAATGATCGAGTGGCAGCACGCTGAGTGCGGAGGGGCTATAATAAGCAGGATGGACGACGCTCCATGGCCCGAGGGCTCTTTTCAAGAGGAGCTCGGCTTATGGCAACGAGACTGGGTTTACATCACAGCCCCTAGGGGTACCACATGGGTGGCACCACCTACTTTTCGCTCGGGTCCCCCACCACGGCTGGCGTCATGGGTTAATGAAGGACATATCTGGGGGCCGCCCAAAGACGTGCCCTTGCTGCAGGGCCGTATTCGAGATCTTCTAGAAAGAGATATCAATTTGACCGTAGTGGCGCAAGTCATGGTGATTCGCCGCACACTGCCCTGCAAACATCGACCTCTCCGCCTGTGGGAGTTCAATCCGGAGGGACCACGAGTCCTACAACATTTCATGGGAATGACACCCATGGAGATGTACAAATTGTTCTTCGGATCACAAGCAAGGTGTCCGAATTTGTCCGAGGACGTAGGTCTGAGCTGCAATCGCCCGGATGCTAAAGTAAGTAGCCCCGTATTTGGATACACCATCCATATTTTTATCAAATCTACCATTTACCAGAGTTGTCCTTCGAACAGGAGTGGATTGCGAAGGCAAAGCTTATCAGGTGTCCATCCCCCCTGCCCGAGACCGTGCCGAATCCCATGCTGACCAGGATGCTGGAGGTCGCGCCGTTGGCGGAAGGCAAAGGGGGGACCCAAGGAGCTACCACCTCCACGAAGGAGGCCGTTAGGAAGGGAAGAATCGAAAATTCTCCCAACCAGGGAAAGAAAAGGACTGCCTCTAAAGACCTGGAGGTGATAACCTCAAAACGGGGAAAGAAATCTTCATCAGAGGGTTCGGCACCGGAGAACGCCCCAGCCGAATCGCCCCCTAAAGGGGACCCGCTCTCCCCCAAGGCGTAAGTGAAGGGAGGGGTTCCATAATGAATCACACTCATGTTTTATTCCTGAGAAAAATAACCGAAACATTATTTTGCAGTTCGGATCTCAACCCTTCTTAGTAGAGCTCATCTTCAGGGGATCTTCGTCCAGAGATGATAGAGAGCGAAACGCCTCCCCTTGTTCCACCGTCTCACGAAGCTGGCGACCCCGAGGTATCGTCCCGGAGGGTTTTTTCAAGTCCGGACCCTGGAAAAGGTCGTCAGACTAGTCCGACACCCTCTTGCGCGCCGGCGGAGGGGCTGAAGGATCTGCTTGGTAGGGCGTCCATCTCAGAAGAACACCGTATGTTGATGGATACGGTGATTGGAAGGATTTCATCCATGGAAAGCGGATTGTACGAGGCTGCCAGGAGTTTACTAACAGGCTTTGAGGTATGTAAACAGGTGTACCTTTTGGTAGAGCCGTATATTAAATGTGCCTTGTATGAATAGTAGCCCCTGAAACTTTGTGTGTCGTCACGAGTGACGGCGCACAGAGGATCATAACCCCAGGTATAATATGTCACCTATTCTATGAAGGTGGCGAGGCGTTCGGTGGCTAGCCGGACTGATGAATCTGCCGAACTAAAGCGGCAACTTGACGTAGCAGATGCCGGCATCGCGCTTGTAAATAAGCGGCTAGACGAGGCTCAAGGTATGTTCAAAATACACCCAGTAATAGGAGCTTGATGCTCGGGCCTTATATATATATATTTTATGTAGATGGTGCTGCTGCCGTGGAGAACCTTCAGGCGGAACTTTCCCGAGCCAAGGAGCAAGCAAGGAAAAGTGATGCGGCTGCCGTTAAAGCGGCTGAAGAGCTAAGAGCCGAACATGCTGCTCACTGCCAGAGCAAGAAGGAAATAGCCGAGATGGCCATAAAATTGAAGGATGCTACCGACCACTGTAAATATCTTGAACAAGAAGGTAGGGCGGCTCAGAAGGACCTTGAAAAGATCACTGCCGAAGCCAAGGATACTCGCTCTGGCACGAGAGCGATGAAGGAGGAGCTGCGTCAGGCCGGAGATATCACGACTGGAAAGCCTTATATGCTGTGGATAAAGTTCGGAGACCCCAAGTATGTTCCATTAGACTCACAGTGGAGTGCGGAAAAAGCTTATCTGGATTTGGCCGTAAGTGCGGTGGACGCGACCGAACACTTCCGCAGCCGAGGTGACCATGAATTGGAAGAGCTGTTTTGGTCGCAATACCACAATCCAGAACGCCCACTGTCAGTATCCGACCATTTAGCCGCCTGGGCGGAGCTGAATAGATTATCCGGACTCGCCATGAGGTATGTTGTGAGTCGTCTGTGGCCGGAGAAGCCAGAGCCGAAGAGTTATTTTGGCTTGGTGCAGCAGTTCCTTGGTTCGGTGCCGCATGCTGATGCAATGAAGAGGTCGGCGTGCATAGAGGGCGCACAGATGGCTCTTGCCCGTGTCAAAACATACTAGGCAGATATGAAGGCCAGTATTGTTGCATCCCAGGATTCGGACGAAAGCCGAGTACCTGCCAAGCACTATTTTGAGGAAGTTCTTCGTGGCGCTCGTATAATAGAGTCGCAGTGCTCGAAGGATGTTGTGTTCGAATAGCTTATACTATTTGTAAAACAAATTTTGTTTTTATGAAAAAAGCTTTTTTATACTTGTGCTTGCAAGAATCATGATGCCTCCTGTGCGGCCGTTTAATGTATATATTTGTATATAACCTGAAAGATGGCATTCGTTGGCTTCAGCCCCCACGCATAGAATGCGGGGGTGTTCGCAAAAAGGCGCCTTTTCACACTTAATCCAACGTCTTGGTCCTACAAAGGAGGTGGTGGCGCGGCGAACTAGGCAACCGGACAATAATGCGTTATCACTTTCACTTAGCCATAGGAGTTTGACAGTGGGGCTACTGAATAGCCCCTAGGGGCACCGCGCTCGCCCGAATTTGGGGAGCGAGTGTGCCTAACCAGGAAGCGGCCCTTCGTTAATGCGGGGGAATCCTAAAGATTCCGAAAGTCATCGAGTGGTTGACCAGTCTCTCGCTATATAATGACAGTCACTTTTCGGCTTTCTCTACTGAGGTGCTCACCTGGCCGAACCGGGGCACAATCGCAGTAGTTCTCCTGGTGCCGCGTTAGCCGATATAACGGAACGTAAGGCAGCAAAACACAGGAGCCGGGCAAACCCAACATTTGACTAAAGACATGATTCGGAGCTGATGCATATAGGGCCAAACTCGCGACGCCGAACACTCCCTAAGGTATTCGGTCTTTATGAAGACAGGCCAAAATAGAGCCCTTGGTAAAAAAGCCCCTAGTGTCTAGGTATGTGCAAAAATTCTGGCGTGGCCACATGCCAAGACGCCAGCCTCCTCCTCGGCTATAGAGAAAACTGGTGGATGTTATCAACAAGAGACAGTAAAAAAGGTTTACGCAGGGTCTTAATCTGAAAAGAATCCTTGAAATGGGTCCCTGCTGCACGTCTGCGCCTGTGTCTCCGTTGTGCCGTATCCTGGACGGGCGTAGCACGATGTTCATCTGCGAAAGAGAGGAACTTAGTAAAAAAAATAAGCGTGCGAGAAATCTATATCGAAATAAATAAAATATACGTGGAGAAGGAGGTGGGCCGTATTGTCTCCAGGCGTGAGCACACGGAGCCCCTTGCGTGGGGGTATGCGGTTATTAAGCATGTTGACGCCGGACTCGTCTAGCCGTGTCCGGGATAGTAGGGCTGGATTTGTGGGCGGTTGTCTAGGCAGCCGCACCCTTGCCCGTACTTTAGGGGTCAATTTATGTTCCCCTGTAATGAAATGATGCCCTTTGGGCCGGGCATTTTGAGTGTAAGGGATGCATAATGTGGTATTGCGTTAAAGCGGGCGAAAGCTTCACGTCCCAGTAGTGCTTGATAGCGACTTACGAATGGGGCGATGTGGAATGTTAGCTTTTCGCTTCGGAAGTTGTCGGGTGATCCGAACGTGACTTCTAACGTAAGGGAACCCATACTTGGGGTATCCGGGCCTGGCGTTACTCCTTGGAAGGAAGTGTTGCCGAGGTGGATTATAACTGGTGTCGGATTTAGGTTTCCGGTAGACCCTTGAGGTTCGAACACTGGGGTGCACGCGGAGGTTTCGCCTTCTACCTACCTGTTCCTCACCAAATCGCTAGGATCTAAACTACGAGAAGAACAACACAAGAGACACAGGATTTATACTGGTTTAGGCCACCATTGTGGTGTAATACCCTACTCCAGTGTGTGATGTGGTGGATTGCCTCTTGGGCTGATGATGAACAATACAAGGAAGAACAACCTCGCGAGGGTCTGTTCTTGTGGTCTCCCTCTCTCTCTTTTTGCCGGCCGGATGGATCGATCTCTTATCCTCTACCCTGTGGGTGGCAAGTCCTATTTATAGGCGAAGGCCCTAGGCCTCTTCCCAAATATTGAGCGGGAAGGCCGCCAACAATTAGCCAATTTGAAGGGGAACATCTAGTACACTTATCCTGACTAAAGTTGGTCCTCGCCTGTCAAAGGCTCTGTTGGTGACGCCGTCTTGGGCTCCACGGTGACCTCCATCCTGCCGTTGGACTGGTCTTGGTCTTGTTGCACCGAAATGGATGCCTTTGCTTGATGCTCTCGCCTGCGCTTGCTCCCCTTGCACCAAAGAGGAAAGAAGGACACTGTGCGGCTGGCGCTCGTCCGGCGCCCTTGGTCGTCATGGCTTGCGTCATGGGCACCTCGCGAGGTACCCCACCTTGAACTCTCCGCCTCCTCGTGAGCCAGCCTAACGAGGCCGAGCCTGAGGAAGCTCCTTGTCGCCCGGCCCATGAGGCTTGGCCCCTCGCGAGGGTCTTGAGCTTGTGCTGATGAAGATGGTCCGTGCTGGCCCCCTTTGAGCCACGCCGCAGGCCGCAGGCAGGCAAGTCTGGGGACCCCCGTTCCCAGAATGCCGACAGTAGCCCCCGGGCCCAAGGCGCGCCCGAACTTGGCCGAGCAGAGAGGTGAAAGGGCAAGTGCGAAGCGTCGTGGGCCCTAACAGCCTGCGGCCTTGGGCGCCGCGTGGCGGTTGATTGGACGTGGGCGGCACTGTTCCCCCACGCCTCCTCATTTGGTGCCAGGCTAGGTGGACTTGCAGTTGTACAGAGCCACTCCCCTTTGCTCGTGCGCCTTCTGTCCTTCCTCCTTTCGAACTCCAGCTTCCGCTTCGAAGCCAATCTCGAACCTTCCCCCCTTCCGTTCCCATGGCTCCAATGAAGAAGGGGAGAGGGAAGGGACCCATGCCTTCGCCTTGCTTGCCGCCGTCGGCAGCCCCCGCCGTGGACCGGTCGATCATAGTCAATCGAGAGGGCTTGGACAAGGTCAGTTCGGCCCTGGCCACCATCTTCAATGAATGCGGGAGGACAACGGCCTGGCCCGCATCTCGGTTCTCCATCGATAGGATAATCACCGAGGTCCCTTATTTCGTCGACGCCTTGTGGGCAGTGCTAATTCCCCCCTTTTCGGATTTCATCAACACCGTGCTCTCCCATTATCAGATACACATGATGCATATGGGTCCTGACTCCATTACTCTTCTGGCGGTCTTCGCCTTCGTTTGCGAGGCTATGGTTGGCATCATCCCTTCGGTCGCCCTGCTGTGCCACTTCTTCGCTCTGCACCTTGTCGACCCTGCCCAATGCTCGGGATGCGTGAGCTTCGTCGCTGCACCCGAGACGGCGGCCTCAGGGATTGACTTCGGTCATCCTCCGCCCGCACCTGGGTTCCGTGAGCGGTGGCTGTATGTGGACATGGGGGTGCCCAGCCCCCTGCTGTCGAAGCCTACCGCACCTGCTGTCCCCAATTCGGGCTAGGGCCAGGAGATCCTCACAGGCCCCCAGCTCTTCTTCGTCTGGCGTCGCTTCGAGTGCTTGAGATCGCTTGAGGTGATGGCACCCAAGGTGGGGAAGGAGTTCCTGCTACGCCGGGTCGCCCCCCTCCAGCGCCACTCTCGCTGAATGTGGGCCTTCAACGGGCGCGGGGATCACATGAGGCTCCAGGAAGAGGACCTAACGCCTGAAGCGTTGAGGGAGGTACTCTTGGTTCTGACTGGGGACCCCAACCCTGGCAGCATCCAACAAGGGGGGGCCTTGTTGTACCTCTGTTCGGGCAGGAGAGACTTCGTGAATCAGATGCCTATTTTCGACGAATGGGGACCACGCCCCATCGGCCTCCTGGGGCCTCGCGAGAATCCAGTGACAGTGGCCGCCATTTCAATTGGTCGAGGCGGTTCTTCCTCAAGTGGCGGAGTGGGGAGGCATGAACCTCCGGAGGCCAAGGGTGCCCCTGCCGAGGCGACAGCACTGGGCAGCGCTCAGGAGGGAGCGGTCCCTGAGGCCCACGCTGCCGGGGCTGAGGGCGGCGAGCAGCCGCCTGCCGTGCATGGGGCCGAGGCCTCCGAGGCCCTGGCTGCTTTCCTTGATGGGGCGACAACGTCGCGCATCAGGCAGACACCCCTGATGCGGGCCGCCCTGATGCTTCCTCTTCGTCGCAGGCTGACCCCTGCGCTGATCTCTTGGGCCGCTTCTACATGGACTTTGAGGCCCTCTGTAAGAGAAGGGAGGCCCTGGGCGACGATTACCCTTGTCGCCTGCTGAAGCGCAGAAAGTACTTCGCCATCGATGAGTAAGCCTTCTCCTTCCCCAGCTCCAGATTCTTCTGCTGCCCTTCCTGAACCTTGCTCCGCAGGGCCCTTCCTCCCGAGCTCACGGAGATGACTGAGGAGCCATCCTCCCTGCTTCCGCCTTCGCCACCGCCTTTGGTCACTCCGAGCGGTGGAGCCCTTGTGGTGAGGTCGATCGAAGAGACGAATCACCCTGAGGCGCAACACGGCCCCGCGCACCTTGTGGCCTTCCTTTGCGAGCCTTCTCGGGGCCTAGCCAGCCTGCCGTGGGCTTCTCATCTGGTCATGGATCGCGATTGGCTGGGGCACGCCCAGCGCTCTTCACTTGGGGATGGACCGGCCCCAGGCCGGGCTTCTGGCGAGGCGCGCCCGATTGCTTCAAGGGTGCCAGCCCCCAGCCCCCTGCCCGAAGGGGGAGCGCTGACCAGTGCCCCCCGGCGCTTGCTCGGGGCGGATGACGGTGTGGAAGACGTACTTGAGCGCACTCAGGAGCGTCGCGCTCTCCGCCAAGGGTTCATTCGAAGGGCAGCTGACGCAGTGAGCCTGCTTGGTGAAGAGCTTGCTAATGAAGACGCGCGCCTTGAGGCCGAGGGCCTGCGTTTGGTTGCGGAAAGGCGCGAGCTGGAGGCGGCAGTCGCCCTTGCGCGCCGCCAACGCGATCTTGATGATGAGGAGGCCAAGGCGTCGCTGGCGGCCTCTCGGGTGGCCCGTTCCCAGGCCGTCGAGGAGGCCCGGGAAGCTGACCAGCGGCGAGAGGCGACGGAAGAGCGGGCACGGGAACTCCTGGCCCGGTGCCACTCACTCGAGGAGCAGGTGGAGCTGCGTGAGGCGGCCCTCGCGTCGATGGAGGTGACCTCCAGTGACCCAGCGGAGCTTCAGAAGCTTGAGGAAGCGCTGACGTTGGAGGCTACCGAACGCGCTCGTGAGTACGAGCGCCTGGAGACAAGGAAGCGCTTGGTGACACGAGAGGAGAACAATGTCGCTGCGTAGGAAACCCGTGTCTTGGAGGAGGTCAGACGTCGGGTGGCAACGGCGCGCTCGAACCTCGAGCGCGAGTTCGAGGAGAGGCCGGCGTTGATACGGACCGAGGCTGAAGGCAGGACCACCGCCTTGAGGACCAAGCTGGAGTAAGCGACGCGGCAGGGTGATGCCTTGCGGGCCGCACTTGAAGTGGTGCAAGGGGAGTCGACTACTTCTCGCGCCGAGGAGCTTCTTCTTCACCAACGGCTGGACGAGGCTGAGGCCGTTGCGCGCCAGAATGTGGAGGAAATACGCCAGCGACGGCTCCTGGAACATGAGCATGCCCCCATGCTCGCCATGCTTTGGGAGAGAGCCAACGCGGCCTTGGGCAACATCTGCGAGGCGGCCGTTGGCGCGCCGCATGCAACCAACTACGCCGGCAACCTTCAGTTCTTCACCGACATCGTGACGCAGCTGGAGGCGCGGTCGGTCAGGGCCAACAGGTTGGTGGAGGAAAGGAGCCGCGCCCTGCTCGGGCGCGCCTTCTCCCGTGTCTTCAGCCATCTCCAGAACATGGACCCTCACTTCAACTTTGACGCCGCCATCGCCCCAGTTCCCCAGGCTGTCCGGGGTGACCTGGCGGACTGGGTGGAGGGCAATGTGGACGCTCTTGTCAGGGCCTTCGCCTCAGACGATGACGACGCGATCGTGGCCACCGACGAGGGCGGCGTGGTGAACGGCCCTGACGCCGCTGGCGACAACGCAGAAGGTGATGGCGAGGCCAGCGACGCCAGCGACGGTTCGGGTGGTGCTCCCGAGGATGCATTGGGGGATTTATCCGATTGACCGCGCATTGCTCCTCTTTTCTTACCCTGCATGAATAGAACTCAGGCCTTTTGACCTGCCGATTGTAAGAGCATTTTGGGAGGGGGTGCCCCTCATGTAAAGCTTATGTTCAGCGTACTAGTGGGTGTTGTATGGCCCACGTGCCCGCGCCAAGTGGTTGGCTAGGTGAAGAACCGGATGGCTGGTTTACCTTTGTCCCGTGCGGGCCCTGAGATAACACGCGGGAGGCTGTGGTGTCTCGAATGCCTCTTGATCGAATCCGTAGGATTTGTAGTGAAAAAGCCTCCTGAGAGGATACGGCGGCGGCAGTCTGGGCTGCATGCAAGCTAGGACAGACCCGGCTCGCGAGGGGCTCACGAGGGGAGGCAGCTGAGGCGAGGTCGTAACCGAAACGCGAGAGATTGCTCGAACGAGACTAAGCACCCCTTCCCCAAACACACGCAAATCCAATTTAAATCCAGCGGGGGAAAGCAGCAACCAAGGGAAAAGCAATGAAGGCAGAAAAAAGGCTGCGTCCGGCACCTAGTCTAGTCTTGGACGTCTTCTCACCAGCGTGGAGCTAAGTGCTGCCACTGGGCGTGGGAGGGAGCCCCAGGGCCTAAGGCCGGCACCCCTGGGACTCCGGGGCGTGTACAGCCCCACTCATTATTACGTGAGAGTGTCACGGGGCAGCGAGCTTCACATGCACTAGGCCTTCTTCACAGGTACCGGCCTTGCTTCATATCGCCAGACGAGGGCCCCGCCTTGCGCCATACTCTAGTGCCATCGACGACAATCGGAAACCAGGACGCCACCGATGGGGTAGAGCGGTCGCCAGCGGTTCCCCCGACGACCACGGGTCCTCCGCCAGGGGCAGGCCGTGAGGCGCCTCCCCAGCAGAGGGCCTACCTCCTGGGAACGCCTTGCTCCGAACGCCGCGGTGGTGATGTCGAATCTCGGCCCTCCCCTGCAGCCCCCGATGCCCTCCTCCTGAGGGGTAGGAAGCTGCGGGAGCGGGGCAGCTGCTCGCTGCGGCGACCTGCATCTCCTGCGACCCATGATTAGCGTATGCCTGCTCCTGAGGAATTAGTGGTATCCGATAATCATCGCTTCCAGCGTGGCCGGTGGGGCCGCCCCAGGACTCCTGGAAGAGCTCAGCTTCTGGTGCCTCGTCCCCCCAGCTTGGGCTGAGGAGCGAGCCTTGTTCGCCCTCGCGCGGGTGCCCTTGGTCCAACATGCGGGGCACGTACTCTTCGGGGGCCGCCACCCCGAAGGCCATGTCATAGTGCTCCGCGTGCCATGAAGCTCTGCTTGATGCGCCAACCTGGGGGTGGTAATGTGGCGGCCCACTGGGGCCGTGGGTTGTGACGAGTCCTTCTTCGCCAGCGGGGAGCGGAGTCAGCGCAGCCGCTGGCCCAGTGCCGACGGCTTCATTGGTGCCGAGGTAGCCTTGGAGCCCGCAGGCGCGCGTGGGGACCCCACACGGGCTGCTCTGGGCCTGAGACGGGAGTTGAGTGCAGAAGGGGTGATCCCCCAAGGCAGCAAAGCCCAGGAGCTCTGGCACCCGCTCTAGCAGCACGTCGCAGCCGCATTCCATCAGCGTGCACTGCAGCAGCTCTCGGGCCACCGTGAGCGCGGCCCTTGAGTTCGCCTGCTCCTGGCGAGTGTACGGCGCCGTGGCCGCGGTGTGGTTGGAGGCTCTCGCTGCCGACCGCTTCTGTCGTAGTGTGAGAGCTGTCGTGGTCCATCCGCGTCGCCCACAGCCCGCAGCGCCCTGCGGACCGCGAGCTGCCTGGGGAGCTGGGTTGCCCTGGGCGAGCGGCTCTGTGCCGGCGGGCCAAGCTGCCCAGGGGGCAGGGTTGCCCGCTTGGTCGCCGGACATGGTGATGACGATGCGGCGGGACACAAAGTGGCGGAAGGTGGATCCCGGTGCACCCCTACCTGGCGCGCCAAATGTCGGATTTAGGGTTCCGGCAGACCGTTGAGGTTCGAACACTGGGGTGCACGCGGAGGTTTCGCCTTCTACCTACCTGTTCCTCATCGAATCGCTAGGATCTAAACTACGAGAAGAACAACACAAGAGACACATGATTTATACTGGTTCAGGCCACCATTGTGGTGTAATACCCTACTCCAGTGTGTGATGTGGTGGATTGCCTCTTGGGCTGATGATGAACTGTTGGGATTCGTAGTAATTTCAAAAATTTTCCTACGCGCACACAGGATCATGTGATGCATAGCAACGAGAGGAGAGTGTTGTCTACGTACCCAACGCAGACCGACTGCGGAAGCGATGACACGACGTAGAGGAAGTAGTCGTACGTCTTCACGATCCAACCGATCAAGTACCGAAACTACGGCACCTCCGAGTTCGAGCACACGTTCAGCTCGATGACGATCCCCAGACTCCGATCCAGCAAAGTGTCGGGGAAGAGTTTCGTCAGCACGACGGCGTGGTGACGATCTTGATGAACTACAGCAGCAGGGCTTCGCCTAAACTCCGCTACAGTATTATCGAGGAATATGGTGGCAGGGGGCACCGCACACGGCTAAGGAATCGATCACGTGGATCAACTTGTGTCAACTTGTGTGTTTAGAGGTGCCCCTGCCTCCGTATATAAAGGAGCCAAGGGGGAAGGGGGCGCCGGCCAAGAGGGAGAGGCGCATGAGGAGTCCTACTCCTACCGGGAGTAGGACTCCCCCCAATCCTATTCCAACTAGGATTCCCAAGGGGGAAAGAGGGAGAGGGGTGGCCGGCCACCTCTCCTAGTCCTAATAGGACTAGGGGAAGGGGGGAGGCGCGCAGCCCCCTTGGGCTGCCCCTTTCTCCTTTCCACTAAGGCCCATGATGGCCCATATGGCTCCCGGGGGGTTCCGGTAACCTCCCGGTAACCCGGTAAAATCCCGATTTCACCCGGAACACTTCCGATGTCCAAACATAGACTTCCAATATATCAATCTTTATGTCTCGACCATTTCGAGACCCCTCGTCATGTCCGTGATCACATCCGGGACTCCGAACAACCTTCGGTACATCAAAATGCATAAACTCATAATATAACTGTCATCGTAACCTTAAGCGTGCGGACCCTACGGGTTCGAGAACAATGTAGACATGACCGAGACACGTCTCTGGTCAATAACCAATAGCGGGACCTGGATGCCCATATTGGCTCCTACATATTCTACGAAGATCTTTATCGGTCAGACCGCATAACAACATACGTTGTTCCCTTTGTCATCGGTATGTTACTTGCCCGAGATTCGATCGTCGGTATCCAATACCTAGTTCAATCTCGTTACCGGCAAGTCTCTTTACTCGTTCCGTAATACATCATCTCACAACTAACATATTAGTTGTAATGCTTGCAAGGCTTATGTGATGTGTATTACCGAGAGGGCCCAGAGATACCTCTCCGACAATCGGAGTGACAAATCCTAATCTCGAAATACGCCAACCCAACATCTACCTTTGGAGACACCTGTAATGCTCCTTTATAATCACCCAGTTACGTTGTGACGTTTGGTAGCACCCAAAGAGTTCCTCCGGTAAACGGGAGTTGCATAATCTCATAGTCATAGGAACATGTATAAGTCATGAAGAAAGCAATAGCAACATACTAAACGATCAGGTGCTAAGCTAATGGAATGGGTCATGTCAATCAGATCATTCAACTAATGATGTGACCTCGTTACTCAAATAACAACTCATTGTTCATGGTCAGGAAACATAACCATCTTTGATTAACGAGCTAGTCAAGTAGAGGCATACTAGTGACACTTTGTTTGTCTATGTATTCACACATGTATTATGTTTCCGGTTAATACAATTCTAGCATGAATAATAAACATTTATCATGAAATAAGGAAATAAATAATAACTTTATTATTGCCTCTAGGGCATATTTCCTTCAGTCTCCCATTTGCACTAGAGTCAATAATCTAGTTCACATCGCCATGTGATTTAACAGCAATAGTTCACATCACCATGTGATTAACACCCATAGTTCACATCGATATGTGATCAACACCCAAAGGGTTTTACTAGATTCAGTCATCTAGTTCACATCGCTATGTGATTAACACCCAAGGAGTACTAAGGTGCGATCATGTTTTGCTTGTGAGAGAATCTTAGTCAACGGGTCTGTCACATTCAGATCCGTAAGTATTTTGCAAATATTTATGTCAACAATGCTCTGCACGGAGCTACTCTAGCTAATTGCTCCCACTTTCAATATGTATCCAGGTTGAGACTTAGTGTAACTTTTACAACAAACTCTTTTATCACCTCCATAATCGAGAAACATCTCCTTAGTCCTTACTAAGGATATTCTTGACCAATGTCCAGTGATCTACTCCTAGATCACTATTGTACTCTCTTGCCAAATTCAGAGTAAGGTATACAATAGGTCTGGTACATAGCATAGCATACTTTATAGAACCTATGACTGAGGCACAGGGAATGACTTTTCATTTTTTTTCTATTTTCTGCTGTGGTCGGGATTTGAGTCTTACTCAATTTCATACCTTTGCAACACAGGCAAGAACTCTTTCTTTGACTGTTCCATTTTGAACTATTTCAAAATCTTGCCAAGGTATGTACTCATTGAAAATCTTATCAAGCGTCTTGATCTATCTCAATAGATCTTGATGCTTAATATGTAAGTAGCTTTTACTGAGGTCTTTTCCTTTTAAAGAACTCCTTTAAAACACTCCTTTATGCTTTGCAGAAAAATTCTACATCATTTCTGATCAACAATATGTCACTCACATATACTAATCAGAAAGGCTATAGTGCTCCCACTCACTTTATTGTAAATACAGGCTTCTCAAAAAGTCTGTATAAAACCATATGCTTTGATCAACTCATCAAAGCGTATATTCCAACTCCGAGAGGCTTGCACCAGTCCATAGATGGATCGCTGGAGCTTGCACATTTTGTTAGTACCTTTAGGATTGACAAAACCTTCTGGTTGCATCATCTACAACTCTTCTTTAATAAATCCATTAAGGAATGCAGTTTTGTTTATCCATTTGCCAGATTTCATAAAATGCGGCAATTGCTAACATGATTCGGACAGACTTAAGCATAGATACGAGTGAGAAAATCTCATCGTAGTCAACACCTTGAACTTGTCGAAAACCTTTTTGCGACAATTCTAGCTTTGTAGATAGTAACACTACTATCAGCGTCCGTCTTCCTCTTGAAGATCCATTTATTCTCAATTGCTTGCTGATCATCGGGCAAGTCAACCAAAGTCCAAACTTTGTTCTCATACATGGATCATATCTCAGATTTCATGGCCTCAAACCATTTCGCGGAATCTGGGCTTATCATTGCTTCCTCATAGTTCGTAGGTTCATCATGGTCTAGTAACTTGACTTCCAGAACATGATTACCGTACCACTCTGGTGCGGATCTTACTCTGGAAGACCTACGAGGTTTGGTAGTAACTTGATCTGAAGTTTGATGATCATCATCATTAACTTCCTCACTTACTGGTGTAGGAATCACTGGAACTGATTTCTGTGATGAACTACTTTCCAATAAGGGAGAAGGTATAATTACCTCATCAAGTTCTACTCTCCTCCCACTCACTTCTTTTGAGAGAAACTCCTTCTCTGGAAAGGATCCATTTTAGCAACGAATGTCTTGCCTTCGGATCTGTGATAGAAGGTGTACCCAACAATTTCCTTTGGGTATGAAGACGCACTTCTCCGATTTGGGTTCGAGCTTATCAGGATGAAACTTTTTCACATAAGCATCGCAGCCCCAAACTTTAAGAAACAACAGGTTAGGTTTACTGCTAAACCATAGTTCATACAGTGTCGTCTCAACGGATTTAGATGGTGCCCTATTTTAAAACGTGAATGCAGCTGTCTCTAATGCATAACCCCAAAACGATAGTGGTAAAGAGATATCATAGATCGCACCATATCAAATAAAGTGCGGTTACGACGTTCGGACACACCATAACGATGTGGTGTTCCAGGTGGCGTGAGCTGTGAAACTATTCCACATTGTTTTAATTGAAGACCAAACTCGTAACTCAAATATTTGTCTCCGCGATCAGATCGCAGAAACTTTATTTTCTTGTTACAATGATTTTTCCACTTCACTCTGAAATTCTTTGAACCTTTCAACTATTTCAGACTTATGTTTCATCAAGTAGATATACCCATATCTGCTCAAATCATCTTGTGAAGGTCAGAAAACAACGATGCTTGCCACGAGCATCAGCACTCATTGGATCGCATACATCTGTATGTATTATTTCCAATAAGTCAGTAGTTCGTTCCATTGTTCCGGAGAACGGAGTTTTTAGTCATCTTGCCAAAAAGGCACAGTTCGCAAGCATCAAGTGATTCATAATCAAGTGATTCCAAAATTCCATCAGTATGGAGTTTCTTCATGCGCTTTACACCAATATGACCTAAACGGCAGTGCTACAAACAAGTTGCACTTATCATTATTAACTTTGCATCTTTTGGTTTCAATATTATGATTATGTGTATCACTACGATCGAGATCCAACAAACTATTTTCATTGGGTGTGTAACCATATAAGGTTCTATTCATGTAAACAGAACAACAATTTATTCTCTTACTTAAATGAATAATCGTATTACAATAAACATGATCAAATCATATTCATGCTCAACGCAAACACCAAATAACACTTATTTAGGTTCAACACTAATCCCGAAAGTATAGGGAGTGTGTGACAATGATCATATCAATCTTGGAACCACTTCCAACACACATCGTCACTTCACCCTTAACTAGTCTCTGTTTATTCTGCAACTCCCGTTTCGAGTTACTAATCTTAGCAACTGAACTAGTATCAAATACTGAGGGTTTGCGATAAACACTAGTAAAGTACACATCAATAACATGTATATCAAATATACTTATGTTCACTTTGCCATCCTTCTTATCCGCCAATCACTTGGGGTAGATCCGCTTCCAGTGACCAGTCCCTTTGCAGTAGAAACACTTAGTCTCAGGCTTAGGATCAGACTTGGGCTTCTTCACTTGAGCAGCAACTTGCTTGCTGTTCTTCTTGAAGTTCCCCTTCTTCCTTCTGCCCCTTTTCTTGAAACTAGTGGTCTTGTCTACCATCAACACTTGATGTTTTTCTCGATTTCTACCTTCGTCAATTTCCGCATTACGAAGAGCTTGGGAATCGTTTTGTTCATCCCTTGCATATTATAGTTCATTACGAAGCTCTTGTAGCTTGGTGGCAGTGATTGGAGAATTCTGTCGATGACGCAATCATCCGGAAGATTAACTCCCAATTGAATCAAGTGATTATTATACCCAGACATTTTGAGTATATGCTCACTGACAGAACTGTTCTCCTCCATCTTGCAGCTATAGAATTTATTGGAGACTTCATATCTCTCAATCTGGGCATTTGCTTGAATTATTAACTTCAACTCCTGGAACATCTCATATGCTCCATGACGTTCAAAACGTCGTTTGAAGTCCCGATTCTAAGCCGTAAAGCATGGCACACTGAACTATCGACTAGTCATCAGCTTTGCTCTGCCAGACATTCATAACATCTGGCGTTGCTCCAGCAGCAGGCCTGGCACCCAGCGGTGCTTCCAGGACGTAATTCTTCTGTGCAGCAATGAGGATAATCCTCAAGTTACGGACCCAGTCCGTGTAATTGCTACCATCATCTTTCAACTTTGCTTTCTCAAGGAACGCATTAAAATTCAACGGAACAACAGCACGAGCCATCTATCTACAATCAACATAAACAAGCAAGATACTATCAGGTACTAAGTTCATGATAATATTTAAGTTCAATTAATCATATTATTTAAGAACTCCCACTTAGATAGACATCCCTCTAATCCTCTAAGTGATTACGTGATCCAAATCAACTAAACCATAACCGATCATCACGTGAGATGGAGTAGTTTTCAATGGTGAACATCGTTATGTTGATCATATCTACTATATGATTCACGCTCGACCTTTCGGTCTCTGTGTTCCGAGGCCATATCTGCATATGCTAGGCTCGTCAAGTTTAACCTGAGTATTCTGCGTGTGCAAAAACTGGCTTGCACCCGTTGTAGATGGACGTAGAGCTTATCACACCCGATCATCACGTGGTGTCTGGGCACGACGAACTTTGGCAACGGTGCATACTCAGGGAGAACACTTCTTGATAATTTAATGAGAGATCATCTTATAATGCTACCGTCAATCAAAGCAAGATAAGATGCATAAAAAGATAAACATCACATGCAATCAATATAAGTGATATGATATGGCCATCATCATCTCGTGCTTGTGATCTCCATCTCCGAAGCACCGTCATGATCACCATCGTTACCGGCGCGACACCTTGATCTCCATCGTAGCATCGTTGTCGTCTCGCCAATCTTATGCTTTCACGACTATCACTACCGTTTAGTAATAAAGTTAAGCATTACATCGTGATTGCATTGCATACAATAAAGCGACAACCATATGGCTCCTGCCAGTTGCCGATAACTTGGTTACAAAACATGATCATCTCATACAATAAAATTCAGCATCATGCCTTGACCATATCACATCACAACATGCCCTGCAAAAACAAGTTAGACGTCCTCTACTTTGTTGTTGCATTTTTTACGTGGCTGCTACGGGCTTAAGTAAGAACCAATCTCACCTACGCATCAAAACCACAACGATAGTTTGTCAAATAGACTCCGTTTTAACCTTCGCAAGGACCGGGCGTAGCCATACTTGGTTCAACTAAAGTTGGAGAGACAGTCGCCCGCAAGCCATCTCTGTGCAAAGCACGTCGAGGGAACCGGTCTCGCGTAAGCGTATGCGTAAGGTTGGTCTGGGTCGTCTCGTCCAACAATACCGCCGAACCAAAATATGACATGCTGGTAGGCAGTATGACTTGTATCGTCCACAACTCACTTGTGTTCTACTCGTGCATATAACATCAACATCAATAACCAGGCTCTGATACCACTGTTGGGTTTCGTAGTAATTTCAAAAATTTTCCTACGCGCACACAGGATCATGTGATGCATAGCAACGAGAGGAGAGTGTTGTCTACGTACCCAATGCAGACCGACTGCGGAAGCGATGACACGACGTAGAGGAAGTAGTCGTACGTCTTCACGATCCAACCGATCAAGTACCGAAACTACGGCACCTCCAAGTTCGAGCACACGTTCAGCTCGATGACGATCCCCGGACTCCGATCCAGCAAAGTGTCGGGGAAGAGTTTCGTCAGCACGATGGCGTGGTGACGATCTTGATGAACTACAGCAGCAGGGCTTCGCCTAAACTCCGCTACAGTATTATCGAGGAATATGGTGGCAGGGGGCACCGCACACGGCTAAGGAATCGATCACGTGGACCAACTTGTGTCAACTTGTGTGTTTAGAGGTGCCCCTGCCTCCGTATATAAAGGAGCCAAGGGGGAAGGGGGCGCCGGCCAAGAGGGAGAGGCGCAGGAGGAGTCCTACTCCTACCGGGAGTAGGACTCCCCCCCAATCCTATTCCAACTAGGATTCCCAAGGGGGAAAGAGGGAGAGGGGTGGCCGGCCACCTCTCCTAGTCCTAATAGGACTAGGGGAAGGGGGGAGGCGCGCAGCCCCCTTGGGCTGCCCCTTTCTCCTTTCCACTAAGGCCCATGATGGCCCATATGGCTCCCGGGGGGTTCCGGTAACCTCCCGGTAACCCGGTAAAATCCCGATTTCACCCGGAACACTTCCGATGTCCAAACATAGACTTCCAATATATCAATCTTTATGTCTCGACCATTTCGAGACTCCTCGTCATGTCCGTGATCACATCCGGGACTCCGAACAACCTTCGGTACATCAAAATGCATAAACTCATAATATAACTGTCATCGTAACCTTAAGCGTGCGGACCCTACGGGTTCGAGAACAATGTAGACATGACCGAGACACGTCTCTGGTCAATAAACAATAGCGGGACCTGGATGCCCATATTGGCTCCTACATATTCTACGAAGATCTTTATCGGTCAGACCGCATAACAACATACGTTGTTCCCTTTGTCATCGGTATGTTACTTGCCCGAGATTCGATCGTCGGTATCCAATACCTAGTTCAATCTCGTTACCGGCAAGTCTCTTTACTCGTTCCGTAATACATCATCTCACAACTAACATATTAGTTGTAATGCTTGCAAGGCTTATGTGATGTGTATTACCGAGAGGGCCCAGAGATACCTCTCCGACAATCGGAGTGACAAATCCTAATCTCGAAATACGCCAACCCAACATCTACCTTTGGAGACACCTGTAATGCTCCTTTATAATCACCCAGTTACGTTGTGACGTTTGGTAGCACCCAAAGAGTTCCTCCGGTAAACGGGAGTTGCATAATCTCATAGTCATAGGAACATGTATAAGTCATGAAGAAAGCAATATCAACATACTAAACGATCAGGTGCTAAGCTAATGGAATGGGTCATGTCAATCAGATCATTCAACTAATGATGTGACCTCGTTACTCAAATAACAACTCATTGTTCATGGTCAGGAAACATAACCATCTTTGATTAACGAGCTAGTCAAGTAGAGGCATACTAGTGACACTTTGTTTGTCTATGTATTCACACATGTATTATGTTTCCGGTTAATACAATTCTAGCATGAATAATAAACATTTATCATGAAATAAGGAAATAAATAATAACTTTATTATTGCCTCTAGGGCATATTTCCTTCATGAACAATACAAGGAAGAACAGCCTCGCGAGGGTCTATTCTTGTGGTCTCTCTCTCTCTCTCTCTTTTTGCCGGCCGGATGGATCGATCTCTTCTCCTCTACCCTGTGGGTGGCTAGTCCTATTTATAGGCGAAGGCCCTGGGCCTCTTCCCAAATATTGAGCGGGAAGGGCGCCAACAATTGGCCAATTTGAAGGGGAACATCTAGTACACTTATCCTGACTAAAGTTGGTCCTCGCCTGTCAAAGGCTCTGTTGGTGACGTCGTCTTGGGCTCCACGGTGACCTCCATCCTGCCATTGGACTGGTCTTGGTCTTGTTGCACTGAAATGGATGCCTTTGCTTGATGCTCTCGCCTGCGCTTGCTCCCCTTGCACCAAAGAGGAAAGAAGGACACTGCGCGGCTGGCGCCCGTCCGGCGCCCTTGGTCGTCATGGCTTGCGTCATGGGCACCTCGCGAGGTACCCCGCCTTGAACTCTCCGCCTCCTCGTGAGCCAGCCTGACGAGGCCGAGCCTTTGGAAGCTCCTTGTCGCCCGCCCTGCGAGGCTTGGCCCCTCACGAGGGTCTTGAGCTTGTGCCGATGAAGATGGGCCGTGCTGGGCCCCCTTTGAGCCACGCCGTAGGCCGCAGGCAGGCAAGTCTGGGGACCCCGATTCCCAGAACACCGACAACTAGATTTACCCTGAGTTTGCGGACTGTGTCCTGATATAACAGGTTCAAGTCGGTGCCGCCGTCCATAAGGGCGTTTGTAAATTGGAGTCCATTAATAATTGGATTTACGACCAAGGCAGTCCAGCCTGCGTTCTGGTCTGCTCTGGAGTAATCCCGATGATCGAAGGTGATTGGTTGTAACAACCAGTGGGGTTGCTCCTCCGGGGCTGGCTGTACGGCGCGTGTCTTCGTAGGTGCTGTTCTGCTCTTCCCTTTTGTCACATGAAGTAGATTTACTGTCTTGACTTCTTGTGGGAACTTCTTTTGTTCTCCGGTGTTCTGCTTGTGGGGTGCATCGTCATCTTCGCTTGGTGTGTTGAGCCCCTTGTGTTCGGTGTTGAGCTTGCCGGACTGCTTAAAGACCCAACAATCTCTGTGGGTATGGTTTGCAGGTCTCCCCGGAGTGCTGTGGATTTGACATATTTTTTCCAAAATTTTGTTGAGGTTGGATAGCTCGTCCCTATCGTCTTTGGGGGGCGGCTTTTTCTGATTTTGCCGAGAGCTTTTGAATCCGGCGTTTACTGTCGTGCTCATCGGGATGTTGTCCTTTATCCGGCGCGGTTCTTTGTTACTGCACGGCTTCCCATTCCCATCTCTGGGTTCGGACGTATTCGGGTCACTGGTGCTGCTTCTCGCCAACCAGCTATCCTCTCCTGCACAAAAGCGGTTCATGAGGCTTGTTAACGCGGCCATTGTTCGCGACTTTTCTTGGCCGAGGTGTCTGGCGAGCCATTCGTCTCGGACGCTATGCTTGAAAGCTGCTAGGGCCTCTGCGTCCGGACAGTCGACAATCTGATTCTTTTTTATAAGGAATATGTTCCAGAGTTTCCGGGTTGATTCTCCGGGCTGCTGAGTTATATGACTCAGATCATCTGCATCCGGGGGTCGGACATAGGTCCCTTGAAAATTTTCCTGGAAAGCATCCTCAAGCACTTCCCAACTTTCTATGGTGTTTTCGGGAAGGCTTTTAAGCCAATGCCGGGTTGGCCCTTTGAGCTTAAGGGGTAAGTATTTTATGGCGTGGAGGTTGTCTCCTCTGGCCATGTGTATGTGGAGGATGTAGTCCTCGATCCTGTCACATCCCTAGTTTTGGCCTGACCTATGCTTGCTTCCATCTGTGCATCATGTTTAAATTTTTGAAACTTGAACTGAGGAATTTAGAAGCCTCAAAACCCTAAATAAAAGAAGGGCAAAAACCCTAAAGTCTCATTCATTGTTCCAAAATGCTCTTCTTAGATGTTTAATATTTTTGGCAAGGGTTTTGATCCAAACCAAAAATATTGAACATTTTTAAGGATTTATTTTTGGGACTTTGAATTTAAATCATTAGCTATTTGAATTTGAATTATATTCATATAACTAGAATATAATTTCAAATACCCCTGAAATATTTTATGAGCTTTTGGAAAATTCCATCTAGCAAAATAAAAAATATTCAGAGGAGCTATTGGCATTGTTTGAATTATTTTAAATTCAAAACAGTGGCAAAAGATTAAATAAAAATATAACAGAACAGAAAATTTAAAAACAGAGAAGGAACTTACCTAGCGCTCACCTCTCAGCCCACCTGGCCCAACTCCAGCTGGCGGCCCAGCCCGCCACCGCTACCCCCCCTGTCGCCTTCCTCCTCTGCCAGGAGGACGGGCACGCGCCCGGCGCGCGCGGCCACGCGCCCCGGCCACCTCCTCCCTGCCTGGCTGCCTTCTCCTCCGCCTGGACGCCTCTGGGAGACGCCACGCACCCCCCTCAACCCTCTCTCACTCTCCCGTATCTCTCCCTCCGTCCCTATCCTCTCCTCTGCTCTCTCTCCCTCTCTGCTCGAGCGGAGCTCATCGCCACCGACGCCGTTCGCCGCGGCCACAGCCACCCCCTCGCTCCCTCTCCACATCCCTGAGCTCCGTCCCGACCCCATGGAGCTGCACACCGACGCACGCGACCAGAGGAGGCCCCAGTCGATCGGAGCGTCGTCGTCTTCATCTCCGGTGCCCGGAGATCGCCGCCGTAAATTCGCGTCGTCCAGAGCTTCCCCGACCTCGTCGTCGACTCTGCTAGTCCCTACGTGAGCCACTCTCCTTTTTCCCCTGGAATCCCCGTCGTTCCCCTCCCCTAGCTAGCTTCCCCACCTCCGTCGAGGCTCGCCGCCGCCATGGTCAACGACCTCCGTGCTCGTGAGCTCGACCGCTCGCCCGGGCATCACCAGCGTGCTCACCGCGCTCCTGTGAACCCGAAACACCCACGGGTGCTCCCTGCCATGCCCTATAGCGCCATCTCCGCTGTTGCCCGAACTCCGGCCGCCACCTTTGAGCTCGCCGCCGTCGATATAGATCGTCCCCAGCATAACTGACTGCACCACTCGACGCGCTGGATCTTCAGCGTCACGTAGATGCCCTCCGCCGGCCATTTGGTCGCCGGAGGAGGAATTCCGACCCCCTCCGCCGTCTCGGGCTTCACCGGCGACGAGCCGTGGACCAAGTCCGGCGGGTTTGACCCCTGTTTGACTTCCCCAGGCTCACTGACAGGTGGGCCCGGCCCCTGCTAACTTTTGGTTAATTAATAACTAATTTTAATTAAGCCACTGACATGTGGGCCCTAGTGCCCCTAATCTTTAATTAAACTAAACTAAACCCCCCTGTTTAACCCGTGTCACTGACGTGTGGACCCCACACGTCAGGTTTGACCTGGACCCGCCTAGTTGACCTGCTGACATCAGCATGACCTAGTGCTGACGCAATAAATCATTTTCTGGATTTATTTTAATTCAGAAAATTCCAGAAAATTGTATAAACTTCTAAAAATCATAGAAATTCAACCGTAACTCCAAATTAAATAATTTATATATGAAAAATTATCAGAAAAATTCAAGGAATCCATTTGTACCATTTTCATGCATGATAGAACAACTTATAGCTGCTATTTAGCACAAATCAATTAAATGGCATTTGAATAATCACATATGGAGTTTGAATTTGAATCTTGTATTCAAACCAACTTCATTTAATCTGTTGCTAGTTGCATTAGCTCAAAACACATTCATATTGCCATGTCATGAGCATGCATCATATTGTGCATTGCATTGATCGTGTTTCTTCTGTGTTTGCCGGTGTTGTTCCCCCTCGGTAGACGTTGTTCCGATGTTCTGATCGTTGACACTGATGAAGACTCAATGCCATCTTCAGAAGTGCCAGGCAAGCGAAACCCCCTTGTTCATTCCGATACAATCCTACTCTCTCGCTCCTGCTCTCTTTTAATGCATTAGGACAACACCGATTCATCTGTTACTTGCTGCGGTAGCTGAACCCCTTTATCCTTTGTATGACCTGTCATTGCCACAGTAAATAGATGAAACCCACTAGCATGAGTAGGAGTTGTTTGAGCCCTGCTGTGCCTACTCATTCATGCTTGTTTGTCATGCCTGCTACTGCTTAGAGTTGAGTCAGGTCTGATTCATCGGGGATGAATCAGAGGTGTGTGAACATGTCCTACTGTGTGTGAGCTAAGTGTGTGAACACGATTTGGTAAAGGTAGCGGTGAGAGGCCATGTAGGAGTACATGGTGGGTTGTCTCATTGCAGCCGTCCTCAGGAACTGAGTTCTGTGTTTGTGATCCATGACCAGCTACTACCACACATTGGAATGCTTAAGTGCCCCTCTCGACTTATTAATCAACTTGATCTCTGTCCAGGAGATGCAACTAGTTTCTGGTGTTTGTAGGTAGTGTTAGTAGTCTACCAAGTGGCACCCGGTACAGGTGGGCTTGGGACAGACTAGGCACAGTGGCCCGGTGTACCAAGTAGCACCCGGATGGTGGGCTTGGGAACCCTGCTCACATCGTTTGGGGCCGTGAGCGACACCCCGGCCGGATCTCCTTGCGGATGGAACCCGAATAGGCGATAAACCTGGACTAGAGACTTGTTCGGTTAGTCAGGTCGTGGCCGACTCCCTCGCCCGGCTTCCGCTTGAAGGTTGCCGAGGTACATGACGTGTACAGGGCGATAAGTGGCGAAAGCGTGTGTGAAGAAGTACACCCCTGAAGGGTTATCACTATCTATTCGAATAGCCGGATTCCTCGGATATGGAAACTTGGACCCCTTGCATAGTTCATAGACAAGTGAAAGTGGATACTCTAAAATACGCAAGATAAGCGTGAGTTCTATGGATGGCGTTCTCGTAGGGAGACGAGAGCGGATCCATAGTGGTGTATTGATATGGTGAATATGTGGACTCGTGTGCGCCACCTCAAAGGAGTTACTTGCAGTCGTAGTTCAGGATAGCCACCGAGTCAAAGCTGGCTTGCTGCAGTTAAACTCCACCACCCCGTTTGTTGATAATGATGCATATATAGATAGATCTGATGTAAGTCTTGCTGGGTACATTTGTACTCACGTTTGCCTATTTTATGTTTTTGCAGAGAGACTTCAGTCTCGCTAGTAGTACCGCGTGGACTTCGACGTTTAGCTTGTTACCTCAGCTACGATCTTGTGCCCTCGGCAGGATCTGGTAGATAGTCAGGCTTCTCAGCCTTTTTCATTTATAGATGTCTGTACTCAGACATGTTAAGCTTCCGTATGTGCTTTGACTTGTATGCTCTGATTGTTGGGTCATGAGACCCATGATTGTAATATCTCGCTCCTCGGAGCCTAATGAATAAATACTTGAGTCGTAGAGTCATGTTGTGATGCCATGTTGTATTTGCACATATCGAGCATATTGTGTGTATGTTATTGAAATGCTTGGTATGTGTGGGATCTGACAACCTAGTTGTTTATCCTTGGTAGCCTCTCTTACCGGGAAATGTCTCCTAGTGTTTCCACCGAGCCATGGTAGCTTGCTACTGCTCCGGAACACTTAGGCTGGCCGGCATGTGTCCTTCTTCGTTCCTGTGTCTGTCCCTTCGAGGAAATGTCACGCGATGAATACCGGAGTCCTGTTAGCCCGCTACAGCCCGGTTCACCAGAGTCCTGCTAGCCCAGTGCTACAGCCTGGATTCACTCGCCGATGACCGACACGTTCGATGCTGGGTCATGGATGCCTGTCCCTGTAAGTTTGTGCCACTTTGGGTTTACGACTAGCCATGTCAGCCCGGGCTCCTTATCATATGGATGCTAGCGACACTATCATATACGTGTGCCAAAAGACACAAACGGTCCCGGGCAAAGGTAAGGTGACACCCGTGGGAATACCGTGCGTGAGGCCGCAAAGTGATATGAGGTGTTACATGCTAGATCGATGTGGCATTGAGTCGGGGTCCTGACAGCGTTGGTATCAGAGCTTGACTGCCTGTAGGATTACCAAGCCAAACTGGTCGAAGTTGAGTCTAGAAATTCTTTAGTTATATAAGGGAATTGATTGTGGGATGGAACGTAAGGCTCTTTTTACTCCTTATACCTCATGCCCTTCTGATCTGAGTCATCTTATCTTTCCCACGGGGATTAAGAACTAGGCTATCTCCTCTTTCTATCAGGATCACGTGTTACTAATTCATAGACTTATAGAATTGTTGGAATTAAGCCTCAGTTCAGTTTCTACCTCTGTATGTTAATTGTTGATCTCGAAACCTTGATATTGTGCTTCCGAGTGGTTATGCCACCATTTTTGTGAATGTCTCAGATCTTTTCTGAGCATTTACAGCCGTTATGCTGTCCGAGTCATCCCAGGTTTCTAAATAAGCTGATGCATTTGCAAAATCCTTTCCCTCTGGTTTCGATGTTCCTTTATGCCAGCTCAATCACACTAACTGTTGAGTTGAGGTAATCTATTGCCTTGACATTTATGTTGGAGTTATTATTATGACCCTAGGTGTCTCAGGGGATCATCTAGTAATTTAGCCATGATTTGTGTCCTAGTGTGATGATTCTGGCTTTTATTCTCGAAAGCATTCCGTGATGCTACTTAGTAGTAGGTATTCTACTCCTGGGTTTTGAACCCGGGATTCACTCCACTTACTTCATGTTGATAGTGTTTGCTAGTTCCTTTAGGATATTAGTAACCTTTGTAATAGTCCTCGAGGTCCGTGGTATATCGTTCTTCCAAATACCATGAACCATTCTTGGCAGGAGTTCTTCTGAACCAAAAGATGACAGCAAGAGTGCTCTCGATGAGTTCTCCATGCTATATTGTGATTCTGCCAGTTCTACCCTTCTGCATGGATTGCCCGGAAGAAATATGTTGAATTCGTTCGACATGCTAAACCATGCATCCACAACTCAGAAAATCGTATGTTCCTTTGAGTTGTCCCTCTTTAGTTGTCTTCTGACCCTCGTCTATCAATTGATAGTCAAGATTATGTGTGCATTCGTTCATCGATGCCTATTACTCTTGTCGTCTGTCAAGCCATTCTATTCCGGAATGACTAGGAGAAACAAACTCCAGTACCTCATCCATATCTAGGATTGGGTCAAAGCAATTGTGCTCCGCAGATCAAAATGCCAGCCCAGATTTTGATTCTGTTCTACCCTGAAGTATTACCGTCTTTATGTCAGGATTTTCATGAGGATTGCACCGGCTCTTGTGAATTCTTGATGTAGTCATACTTCTCGCCATCATTATTCATCCCTCGGTTCCGTGTTGTCGCAACCGGAATGCCGACAAGTGAATTGTGATGTGTGAAATCAATACTCCCAGCAACCTCGTTGCTTGGTAGTTAAGGGATAATAATTTCATTCTTAGCATGTTGGTTTTTGAATCATCCTTCTAAGACTGATCGTGCTACCTAGTCCTTATTTCGGTGCACCCTTCGATTGATGAGTTAGGATCTTGTCAAGTCCTCACTCATTTGATCATATCGTCTTGCCCTCAAAAGCGAGGTTGTTCTCGAGCTTAGTAACATACCGGTGGTTCGTGGCTTTCCAATTATCTTCTTGGAAGTGTTACCGGGTTGTTTTCCTGACTGTGATGTTGAGCTCGTAATCAAGTTGGTTTCCTGTAAACCACCCCTTCTCCAAGAATCTGCGTGGGATACCCCTGAGCTAGTTGGTTAAGCTAAACAACAACTTGGAGAGCTGGAAGATAAAGGCTTCTCCGACTTAGTTCATATTAAGGGATATCTTGTATGTATGTTGAAGAAAGATGATGTCTTCATCAATTGGTCCCTATGATCAGTTGTTGGACCTATTATCTTGTTAAAACTTTGATTTGAGTGTGGGCTATTCGTCAAATCAAGTCAGAACCAACGATATTCGTAATGTTGTCTTACTCGTGGTTATTCCTCGAGCATACACCACTATATCTTTTGGGTCTGACCAATGCTATCACTTGTCCACTTAACTATGGAATTCCTTTTAAAAGGAAACCCAGATGAATTGTTGTTAAGCCCATTGACAACATCCTTATCTCCTCCATGATCTTGTTGGACAACAAGTTAGTGTTGGAAACTTTTGAAAGCATTTTCTTCATGCTAGCTCATGAAGTACTTGTTTGATGAAAGGAGTGACTTCCTCCTATACAAGTGCATTTGATGAAAGTTGCCGCCGTGGATTTGAGAAAGTTAGTTTTGCTTCCTCTGGAATCATCCCAAGTCAGTCATGCACGTGCGAAGAATTCTGTGGTCTGTTAGACTGATCATCTTCATTCCATATGTATATCCTAGCACACCAAGCCACTGATTGACTTGTTCAAGGAAAGGAAGTCTATGCTTGGGATCTAATCCATGGACTTGCGTAAAGATTTCGATATCCTCGATGATGGTTCCCCACCTGAACTCGGTAGTGTTAATTATAAGACTACTATGTGGCCATGCTTGTCTCGGACAACATGTTCATATGTTTGTAGCAGAACCAGCTCATGTTTTGGAGCTTGCTATCGTAATTCATTTCCCGAGAATCTCGCAACATCATGTCATCGATTTGTGTTGCAAACTTTCATTTTTCTTTCTAGACTTGATGAGTCTGGAATATCCTGACACCAACCAGATCTGAATCTCAGGCAGATGTGATGGTTGGAACATTTCCCAAGAACTATAATACTGGTCCCTCGATAACCGGTAAAGTGGATGTCATGGCCAACACACCCAGCCGGAAGACCTATTATTGTAGTATCTTGATTGGAGAAGTTGGCCACCTCCCCATAAGGATTTCGTAGGATTTACCTCCGTAACTGTTCCTTACGGATTCTATTGCTCCCGAAGTCCGACCTTTACTTGATGTTCTAGATACCAGACCATTTCAAGGAATGGGATACGCTAGTACATCAAGGAGAACATTAGAAGCGGAGTGCTATATGTCTCTCGGTCGATCATCCAGATTTTGCTTCCTTGGCCTCACTAAGGTGAAATCTGAGAAAGTGTTATCTTCCTTTGCATCTGCATCATCCATCATTAGCCATCATGGTAGTATGTTGTGTTGTCAGCACCCTTGACACGGATGTTGATAAAACCTTGATGATTACGGAAATGCTCAAGTTCTTGAGAGCACGCACAAGCGCTACGTGTTATCATCGGCACTAACTGGGATTCCTCTCAGTTTCCTCGGCAATGCTATGACCTTTTCAAACAGTGAATTCACTCTCTATTGTTGGGTTCTTCCCTAGTTACCAGAATCATTCCCAGCGTTGCATTTTGTTCCCAGCTTGCACCGCCAATGTGCCATTCTACCATGGGTCTCTTCCATTTCCGGTGATAAGCAAATTCATCCATTACGTTGTCTTCAACAAGGTAATCCACATCATCCAAGTCCGAGTATGCCATTCTACCGACTCCCGCCAATCGATTGCTGTGATTTGCCTTAGGCTGGTATAAAGAGTTTCAATGATCTCTGAATCAAAGGTAATTCTTTTTGCCACTTAAGGGGATATATCTACGAGTCACGGTTCCTAAGGTGTCTCGTTGTCGTATCATGGCAACTCAACTCCTGGCTACGTTGACAACCATTCACCACCCTTTTAAGCGTGGAATTGTTGTCTACCTAGTGAACCCTTGTCATCTGCTTCACTCCATTCCTATGGATGTGTGCTTCGTCTCTCAGCTCGAGAGATGTTGCTATGTCTCATTCCGTGGATTAATCCTGAGTTGTTCGACCTTCGGGAAAAACAATTCTTTTAGGGTCTTTCCTTTCCTCTCGTTGTCATGATAGTTGGAGTTCTCAAGGCAAGACTTCGAGACAAAGATGGTGATCGAATCAACGTTCATTTGAAGTGCAACCTGGATCGTGAAGATTATACTAGTTTGCGTTTCCCCTTCATCTTACCCTACGCTTGAATCTCGAGACGAGATTCTTGTTTAGAGGGGGTGAGTTGTCACATCCCTAGTTCTGGCCTGACCTATGCTTGCTTCCATCTGTGCATCATGTTTAAATTTTTGAAACTTGAACTGAGGAATTTAGAAGCCTCAAAACCCTAAATAAAAGAAGGGCAAAAACCCTAAAATCTCATTCATTGTTCCAAAATGCTCTTCTTAGATGTTTAATATTTTTGGCAAGGGTTTTGATCCAAACCAAAAATATTGAACATTTTTAAGGATTTATTTTTGGGACTTTGAATTTAAATCATTAGCTATTTGAATTTTAATTATATTCATATAACTAGAATATAATTTCAAATACCCCTGAAATATTTTATGAGCTTTTGGAAAAGTCCATCTAGTAAAATAAAAAATATTCAGAGGAGCTTTTGGGATTGTTTGAATTATTTTAAATTCAAAACAGTGGCAAAAGATTAAATAAAAATATAACAGAACAGAAAATTTAAAAACAGAGAAGGAACTTACCTAGCGCTCACCTCTCAGCCCACCTGGCCCAACTCTAGCTGGCGGCCCAGCCCGCCACCTCTACCCCCCCTGTCGCCTTCCTCCTCTGCCAGGAGGACGGGCACGCGCCCGGCGCGCGCGGCCACGCGCCCCGGCCACCTCCTCCCTGCCTGGCTGCCTCCTCCTCCGCCTGGACGCCTCTGGGAGACGCCACGCACCCCCCTCGACCCTCTCTCACTCTCCCGTATCTCTCCCTCCGTCCCTATCCTCTCCTCTGCTCTCTCTCCCTCTCTGCTCGAGCGGAGCTCGTCGCCACCGACGCCGTTCGCCGCGGCCACAGCCACCCCCTCGCTCCCTCTCCACATCCCTGAGCTCCGTCCCGACCCCATGGAGCTGCACACCGACGCACGCGACCAGAGGAGGCCCCAGTCGACCGGAGCGTCGTCGTCTTCATCTCCGGTGCCCGGAGATCGCCGCCGTAAATTCGCGTCGTCCAGAGCTTCCCCGACCTCGTCGTCGACTCTGCTAGTCCCTGTGTGAGCCACTCTCCTTTTTCCCCATGGAATCCCCGTTGTTCCCCTCCCCTAGCTAGCTTCCCCACCTCCGCCGAGGCTCGCCGCCGCCATGGTCAACGACCTCCGTGCTCGTGAGCTCGACCGCTCGCCCGGGCATCACCAGCGTGCTCACCGCGCTCCTGCGAACCCGAAACACCCACGGGTGCTCCCTGCCATGCCCTATAGCGCCATCTCCGCTGTTGCCCGAACTCCGGCCGCCGCCTTTGAGCTCGCCGCCGTCGATATAGATCGCCCCCGGCATAACTGACCGCACCACTCGACGCGCTGGATCTTCGCCCTCTGCCGGCCATTTGGTCGCCGGAGGAGGAATTCCGACCCCCTCCGCCGTCTCGGGCTTCACCGGCGACGAGCCGTGGACCAAGTCCGGCGGGTTTGACCCCTGTTTGACTTCCCCAGGCTCACTGACAGGTGGGCCCGGCCCCTGCTAACTTTTGGTTAATTAATAACTAATTTTAATTAAGCCACTGACATGTGGGCCCTAGTGCCCCTAATCTTTAATTAAACTAAACTAAACCCCCCTGTTTAACCCGTGTCACTGACGTGTGGACCCCACACGTCAGGTTTGACCTGGACCCGCCTAGTTGACCTGCTGACATCAGCATGACCTAGTGCTGACGCAATAAATCATTTTCTGGATTTATTTTAATTCAGAAAATTCCAGAAAATTGTATAAACTTCTAAAAATAATAGAAATTCAACCGTAACTCCAAATTAAATAATTTATATATGAAAAATTATCAGAAAAATTCAAGGAATCCATCTGTACCATTTTCATGCATGATAGAACAACTTATAGCTGCTATTTAGCACAAATCAATTAAATGGCATTTGAATAATCACATATGGAGTTTGAATTTGAATCTTGTATTCAAACCAACTTCATTTAATCTCTTGCTAGTTGCATTAGCTCAAAACACATTCATATTGCCATGTCATGAGCATGCATCATATTGTGCATTGCATTGATTGTGTTTCTTCTGTGTTTGCCGGTGTTGTTCCCCCTCGGTAGACGTTGTTCCGACATTGTGATCGTTGACACTGATTAAGACTCAATGCCATCTTCAGAAGTGCCAGGCAAGCGAAACCCCCTTGTTCATTCCGATACAATCCTACTCTCTCGCTCCTGCTCTCTTTTAATGCATTAGGACAACACCGATTCATCTATTACTTGCTGCGGTAGCTGAACCCCTTTATCCTTTGCATGACCTGTCATTGCCACAGTAAATAGATGAAACCCACTAGGATGAGTAGGAGTTGTTTGAGCCCTGCTGTGCCTACTCATTCATGCTTGTTTGTCATGCCTGCTACTGCTTAGAGTTGAGTCAGGTCTGATTCATCGGGGATGAATCAGAGGTGTGTGAACATGTCCTACTGTGTGTGAGCTAAGTGTGTGAACACGATTTGGTAAAGGTAGCGGTGAGAGGCCATGTAGGAGTACATGGTGGGTTGTCTCATTGCAGCCGTCCTCAGGAACTGAGTTCTGTGTTTGTGATCCATGACCAGCTACTACCACACATTGGAATGCTTAAGTGCCCCTCTCGACTTATTAATCAACTTGATCTCTGTCCAGGAGTTGCAACTAGTTTCTGGTGTTTGTAGGTAGTGTTTGTAGTCTACCAAGTGGCACCCGGTACAGGTGGGCTTGGGACAGACTAGGCACAGTGGCCCGGTGTACCAAGTAGCACCCGGATGGTGGGCTTGGGAACCCTGCTCACATCGTTTGGGGCCGTGAGCGACACCCCGGCCGGATCTCCTTGCGGATGGAACCCGAATAGGCGATAAACCTGGACTAGAGACTTGTTCGGTTAGTCAGGTCGTGGCCGACTCCCTCGCCCGGCTTCCGCTTGAAGGTTGCCGAGGTACATGACGTGTACAGGGCGATAAGTGGCGAAAGCGTGTGTGAAGAAGTACACCCCTGCAGGGTTATCACTATCTATTCGAATAGCCGGATTCCTCGGATATGGAAACTTGGACCCCTTGCATAGTTCATAGACAAGTGAAAGTGGATACTCTAAAATACGCAAGATAAGCGTGAGTGCTATGGATGGCGTTCTCGTAGGGAGACGAGAGCGGATCCATAGTGGTGTATTGATATGGTGAATATGTGGACTCGTGTGCGCCACCTCAAAGGAGTTACTTGCAGTCGTAGTTTAGGATAGCCACCGAGTCAAAGCTGGCTTGCTGCAGTTAAACTCCACCACCCCCTTTGTTGATAATGATGCATATATAGATAGATCTGATGTAAGTCTTGCTGGGTACATTTGTACTCACGTTTGCCTATTTTATGTTTCTGCAGAGAGACTTCAGTCTCGCTAGTAGTACCGCGTGGACTTCGACGTTTAGCTTGTTACCTTAGCTACGATCTTGTGCCCTCGGCAGGATCTGGTAGATAGTCAGGCTTCTCAGCCTTTTTCATTTATAGATGTCTGTACTCAGACATGTTAAGCTTCCGTATGTGCTTTGACTTGTATGCTCTGATTGTTGGGTCATGAGACCCATGATTGTAATATCTCGCTCCTCGGAGCCTAATGAGTAAATACTTGAGTCGTAGAGTCATGTTGTGATGCCATGTTGTATTTGCACATATCGAGCATATTGTGTGTATATTATTGAAATGCTTGGTATGTGTGGGATCTGACAACCTAGTTGTTTATCCTTGGTAGCCTCTCTTACTGGGAAATGTCTCCTAGTGTTTCCACCGAGCCATGGTAGCTTGCTACTGCTCCGGAACACTTAGGCTGGCCGGCATGTGTCCTTCTTCGTTCCTGTGTCTGTCCCTTCGGGGAAATGTCACGCGATGAATACCGGAGTCCTGTTAGCCCGCTACAGCCCGGTTCACCGGAGTCCTGCTAGCCCAGTGCTATAGCCTGGATTCACTCGCTGATGACCGACACGTTCGATGCTGGGTCATGGATGCCTGTCCCTGTAAGTTTGTGCCACTTTGGGTTTACGACTAGCCATGTCAGCCCGGGCTCCTTATCATATGGATGCTAGCGACACTATCATATACGTGTGCCAAAAGATGCAAACGGTCCCGGGCAAAGGTAAGGCGACACCCGTGGGAATACCCTGCGTGAGGCCGCAAAGTGATATGAGGTGTTACATGCTAGATCGATGTGGCATTGAGTCGGGGTCCTGACAGATCCAGACTCCAGGTTCTGTTGTTCCGTCGTATGCTTCTATGTTCACTGGCTTGAATCCGGCTGGGAATTCATGGTCCAGCACCTCATCGGTAAAACATAGGGGGTGTGCGGCGCCCCTGTATTTAGGCATGCTGCGGTGTTTGGGTATTTTTTGCATTGCATCACTCACTGGAGCTTGCTTTCTTAGCCTATACATGGATCTAGTTGGGCCAGTTTTCTGATGCGAATTCTTGGACGGATCGCGCGCCCTATTTAGTGCGGCGCCCTTTGATGCGTGAGATTGATCGTAGGTTCGTCTATCCGACCTTGTGGCTTCCTTATTTTTTGACTATGGGGGCTTTATGGCCTCTTCATCAAATTCTGGTAGTAGTTTCCGCTTCGGATAGCTCTTTGTGTGGCGACTACTACCGTACTTCTGTGTGGTATTGAGGTACTTTGCCCCATCTGATCCTGAGTGCATCTTCCGCTGTCTTGAGCCTCCGCCTCTGCTTTCTCAGGCTACGTGCAGTGGCAACGAGCCTTTGGTGGAGGTTCTGATGTTCCAACAATTTGTCTAGCATGAGGTCGTCCGGGCTATTATCTTCCCCGGGGATTGGTTGTTCGGATTGTCCGCCCTGTTTGGATGGATGCTCAACGACATGTTCATCGTCCGTTGATTCACCCTATTCTATGGCTGGGTCTTTGTCGAGGTGGGGCTTGGCCTTGCGCTTACGCCGCCGCTTTGATTGTTTTTCGAGGGAGCGATCCCTGGCCGCATCCTTTTGGTCCTCGTTGTCGTTTCTGTTGTATGTGTCCACCATGCATACATCGTATGATGAGGTGGCTTTCCGGCGCCCTATAGGTGCTGGTTCTTGATCGTCTCCTTTATCGGCGTCCATACTGTCGATATCTTCAGAGTCGAAATCGAGCATGTCGGTTAGATCGTCGACAATGGTTATCAAGTGGGTGGTGGGTGGGGTTCGAACTTCGTCGTCCGCATCCCAACCACCCTGACCATAGTCCGGCCGGGGTTCTTTCGACAAAGAGAGATACTTTAGCGAATTTAGGATATCGCCAAAGGGCGAGTGCTGAAAGACGTCCGCGGCGGTGAACTCCTTGATCGGAGCCCAATCGGGTTCGATCGAAAGGGGTGCGGAATATTCAGAGTCCGGAATGGAGTCCGGCACCTTGGAGTCACGGGCCTTGCAAAGGACTAGGCTGGTATTCGGCTCTATCGCCGCAGAGATTGCGGCTCCTGGGCGGCGTCCAACCGTCCGTCCCTGGCTAGCGCAGTCGGCTCCAAGCTAATGGTCGGAGTGAACACCTGAGCGGCACTCTGGGTGCTGTCCGGCGACAGAGCTAGATCATGCCCATCGAGACAGTGCGGCACGCCCGGTCGTGGCTTGAATCCGTCGAAGATCAAGTCCCCGTGGATGTCGGCCGTGTAGTTTAAGTTTCCAAATATGACCTGATGGTCAGGGGCGTAGCTTTCGATCTGCTCCATATGGTCAAACGAGTTGGCCCGCAGTGCGAAGCCGCCGAATACGAAGATCTGTCCGGGGAGAAAAGTCTCACCCCGGACCGCATCGCGGTTGACGAGCGAAGAAGCCATCGGGCCTAAAGGCGACGACACAGAGGAACTCTCAATGAAAGCACCAATGTCGGTGTCAAAACCGGCGGATCTCGGGTAGGGGGTCCCGAACTGTGCGTCTAGGCGGATGGTAACAGGAGACAAGGGACATGATGTTTTTACCCAAGTTCGGGCCCTCTCGATGGAGGTAAAACCCTACTCCTGCTTGATTAATATTGATCATATGGGTAGTACAAGAGTAGATCTACCACGAGATCGGACTGGCTAAACCCTAGAAGCTAGCCTATGATATGATTGTTGTTCGTCCTATGGACTAAAACTCTCCGGTTTATATAGACACCAGAGAGGGCTAGGGTTACACAGAGTCGGTTACAATGGGAGGAGATCTTCATATTGTATCGCCAAGCTTGCCTTCCACGCCAAGGAAAGTCCCATCCGGACACGGGACGGAGTCTTCATTCTTGTATCTTCATAGTCCAGGAGTCCGGACTAAGGTCTTAGTCCGGCCATCCGGACACCCCCTAATCCAGGACTCCCTCACTCATCGTCGCTAGACACAGTCGGTTTCAGTGTGCCGAGGTGGTGTTAGTGTTGTGGCACGACCAATAGTATGTTTGGTTTGTGCCCAAGGTTGCCCCATCAAAGCATTGGGTAGCTAAAATTTTGGTTGAGGTTTTGATGGCCCATGATTTGGCCGACATTGGCAAGAAAAATGAACTAGAGTTGGCTAGAGTTCATTGGCATGCCAAAAAAATGGCAACCATCCAAACAAAGACCAATCTTTGGGTCATGACCAAAATTTTGGTAAGGTGCACTTTGGCCACAATCCAAACACACCCCAACACGCGGCTCATCGAGGATGCACGGGGCGCCGCGACGCGTCTGCAGAGTGGTGTAGCACGGCCAGCTGCATCCTCAGGACCTGAGACCATGCTGGGTCATCTTGCTTTTTCAATGACATGCGGGGATCGCATGTGAGCAAAGGGCATCTCCAACGTTCCCACCACCGTAGCTAACTACCCTGGCACACCAAAAACCCTCATCCCTTGCACCGTCGCACGATGCGTTCCTAGCCGGCGCCAGCTGCCCGCATTCATGCCATCCGTCCGTATGCCGTCGTTAAGAGGCTCGGTGCCCGAGGAACCAACTCCGGCAACTTAATGACGCACCCGGATGCTTGGTCTCACCGGAATGCGCTACATAAAGAGGCAACGCCCAACTAATCTCCACACCATAGAACATCGTCCTCCTACCTGGCACCACATCCGCCATGACCGCAAGCGCGAATGCTCTGCAGGAGATCTTGCCTTCGGGGATTAAGCTCGAGGTCACCGCCCTTGCTCAAGTTGCCTCTTGCGACGCAATAGCGGCGTAGCCTGACGCGGGCGCGACCGCACAAGCGGTGGCCACGCTGGAGGCCGACGGCGGGAGCACCATCAGCCACGCGTCCTACTTGCCGCCATCCAACGTCCGGCACCGCCGAGGTCGGGGACTCCTCAAGAATGAGTAGGGCATGGGAGGTGGCAGGGCATGGTGTGCCAACTGGCCGGTCCGTATCCCGTGTTCAATTCTTCCTCGCCGGAGACCGCACCTTCACTTCACGGGTCTTAAACCCCACCCGCGTACATAGGGATCGCAGATGGAGGACGTCGGTCGCTGCCGTAGCATAGGTTTAGGGTCGGGTTTCTTTTATTTTTTTGTCCTATAAAAGTTTGGAATGTAATGAAAATCTGCCGTGTTTGCATTAATCTCGGCCTGTGTATATGAACTTTCACAATAATATAGTATATTGTAGGAGTACTAGCAAGATGCCCGTGCATTGCACGGAAGATCAAGATCTTGTGGGAGAAAAGGATGAACGAGGGAAGGCCTTATCTGCAAACGTGGAGAGGAGTGTGGGTAAATTGTCATAGTTTCCTTCCTATCCGTTAGATATAGATCGTACGACCTATATTGCAGGATGACAGGCACACCATCATCACCAACTCTGCTTTTTATTGAACCAAGACAAAGCTAACATGCGAAGTAAAATAAACACATAGGGTATATACATACACAATTTATCTTAGGCACTCCAATAGTACGTCCACTACACATTCACGCATTTCACATCTTTCTACATCTACGGGAACCTACGAAAGGGTTAACGTACATTACCTCTCTCTCTCCTCCCTTGATTTTCATGGTGGTGGGCCCCTCCCTCCCCCCAATCTACAATCAACAACTCACACATTTCACATTACGTTAATTACATAAGTGGGATTACGTAGGTGTAGCATTACTCGTCCTAAAAAACCCAACTAACCCAACCTCCCAGCATATTGCGCGGGAAAAGACCCGGCCACACCGTTTTAGTCGGGATTATCGGATTACTAGTAGTAGTATCGATGGATTGTGTGAAGGAACACATTTTTTTTGAGGGGGCGAAACACCTAGTTTAAAAGGAAAAAAATGTGGTAAATTCACAGCACCCCTGTCGCGGTCGCATTGCACCCCACACACGTTTGGTCCTACACATGGCTCACGCAAATGGAACACGCTTCGACTTGCCTCTTCACTAACACGCGGGACTGCACTTGGGGAAACCGACCATGCACCAAACTCCCCCCGCCCACCACGCGAAAATCCTCCCCCCCCGGCCCCAAAAATTCCCCCCAAATCCTAGATTCAGCCGCCCTTCGGCCAACTAGCCAATAATATTCCCCAAACCCCCCTCCCCCCGTCTCCCTCTGATCCATTCACTCCGCCAAAGCCGCCCTCCCTGTCTCGCCGATACGTCAGCGCCGCGGTTCATCTAGGGGATGCATGGCGATCCTCTCACTCCCATAGTACGCTCTCGTAGACTACCGTCCTCTAGCCGCGCCGCCACCGCTGGCGACGTTCTTGTGGAGGCGCACGGAGGCCAGCGCCGCTACCGCTCGCGACGTTCATGTGAAGACGCACGACGATCAGCTTCTCCCACGGTATGCGCATTCTAGACTGAGGCCCTGTGCATGTCGGTGTAGCGTTGAATGTTAGCTGATAGACGCTGTTAATCTCACTGTTTGCCAAAATAGTTTACAGTCAATATGCTCTGCTTAAGAGGCTTCCTTGCCCTGTTCTGCACTCAATCTTCTTAGCTGAGATGGCATGCCAAGGCCGATTAGTTGCTAAAATATCCCGCCATATATTTATTATGACGTAGATTGCCATGGTCTAGTAGCCAATCTATTAGGTGAAATAGCTCTACACCGTTTTATACTCGATCTTTGTTGCTGCGATGGCCTTCGATAGTTTGATGGCTGTGTGCTCGGCCTCATTTACTGCTGAAAAAGCCTGCCATAATTTAGCACCCAAATCTGTTTGCTGAATTAGCTTTACATATATTTCATTACATAGATCTTCTCGTCCAAATATCTTGCCATAGCTTTAGACATCGACCTAGGTATTTTTTTCTGGACTTCATAAAAAAGCATATATGTTTTTCCTGTAATATCTAGTAGAAGAACTAATTTGTATGTCTAACAGATGGACATGACTTGGATAACTTCTGCTCGAATATTCTCAGTTGCATATGTCGAGGGGGTTGAAAACTTCATGAACTTTATCAGAGCTGAGTACGGTGGTTCGAAATCAGATGTGCTCTGCCCGTGTAGCAGTTGTATGAATTCAGTTACAAGACCCCAGTCAACTGTGCAAAATCATCTACACTTGTATGGGATGTCGGTCACATATACTAGGTGGGTTCATCATGGTGAAGCTGTGAACGTCAATGTTATTGACTACGTGGAAGCAGCAGATCACCATCTTGATCTGCCTGATGCTCAGGTGGAAGAGGAGGAGGAGGTGGTGGTGGCGGAGCTAGTGAGTTTGACCAACATTAAAACCATGCTACGAAATGCTCGTGCATTCCGTGATCTTTCACTTGCAGAAGAAAAATGGTGGGCTCGCATGTTGGAACAATGCAACGTGGCTGTCACCCCAGGAAATAAGCTATCAGTATTCTCAGCAATGGTCACCTTTCTTCAGGTGAAGACATCTGAGCGGATGACCAACAAATCATTCGATGCATGTTCGCTGCTTTCCACAAATCTTTCCAGATGCGTCTAAGCTACCACACACCTACAATAAAATGAAGAATTTCCTTCGTGCAGTTGGAATTGGATATGATATGATCCATGGTTGTAAGAATAATTGTGTTCTGTTCCGGAAGGGTTATGCCAACTTAAGTGAATGCCCGATATGCGAATCATCAAGATGGAAAGATGGCGATGCTGTGAAGAGGATTCCTCACAATGTTCTAAGACATTTTCCAATTATACCAAGATTGCAGAGGTTGTTTCATGATGCTGAAACAAGAGAGGATGTACTATGGCATTCTAGGAACTAGGAGTACAGAGATCAGAATGTAATGAGCCATCCATCTCATGGTAGTGAGTGAAAAAGCTTCAATCATAAACACAAAAAGTTTGCTGCTGACCCGAGAAACATTAGACTTGGCTTAGCTTCAGATGGATTTAACCCATTTGGCCACCAGAGCGCCACATATAGCATGCCTCCAGTGCTTGTTATCCCTTACCACATGCCCCCAAATGTCTGCACCAAAGAATCAAACTACATGATGGCCTTGCTCATCCCAGGTCCAAAAATTCCTGGAAAGGATTTTTATTTGTTCATGGGGCCTCTTGTGGAGGAACTTCAACAGCTATGGAGGGGTGTTCTCACTCGAGACCTATATAGCAGCCCACCAGCTAATTCTTTTTGCGTGCTGTTATAATTTGGTGCATCCATGATTATCCAGCTTTGGGCACTATGTCAGGGCGAATGAGACATGGTTACAATGCATGTGTTCACTGTGATAGGAATCCGCTGTCATACGCAATACTTAGCAAGATCTGTTACATTGGACACTGCCGTTTCCTTGCCAAGGACAAGCCGCATCCTAGAAAATACCAAAGACATGTGTTCAATGTAAAGCATGAAAATCGTGATGCGCCAAAGAGGATCATCGCCGATGAGTTGCAAGTGGAATTAGAGAAGGTCAGGCATATTACACCAGGAAATCATCCTAGTAATGGTAGCGGGAAAAGGAAGCGTGGCAGGGCAAAAGAGAGATTATTGTTTACCTGCAGGTCCACTTTGTGGGACTTGAAGTATTGGAAAGATTTGGATCTGCGACATAATCTTGATGTGATGCACATCGAGAAAAATATATGTGACAACATTATCGGCACACTTTAATATTGAAGGCAAGATGAAAGATACCTTAAAATCTAGGATTGATTTTACACACCTGGGTATCAGACAGGACTTGCAGGTGCAAGATGAAGGTAAACCACGGGATATGGCACCAGCCGTGTATGTCTTGGACAAGGTAAAAAGAAAAGAATTCTGCGAGGTCCTATCATGTGTGAGATTCCCACATGGATTTGTTTCCAACCCTGAAAGGAGAGTCAGTGAAGATGGAAACAAGGTACAAGGGTTGAAAACTCATGACTGCCACGTCCTACTTCAAAGGGTTTTACCTGTTATCCTTAGAGGATTGGGCCGCCCTGACTTATAAAGAGCAGTTGCAGAGTTGGGACAATTCTTCAGGGAACTCTGCAGTAAAAATATCAGGATAGATGCTTTGGGGTGTCTTAGAGACAAGATTCCAACTATCCTACGCGACCTTGAGAAGATATATCCACCAGCCTTCTTTGATGTGATGGTGCATTTGGTTGTTCATCTACCTGATGAGGCACAACTTAGAGGTCCAGTACAGTATGGCTGGATGTACCCTATTAAAGGCGGCTAGGCACTTTCAAGGGCTATGTTAGGAACAGAGCTAGACCCGAGGGTTCCATTGTAGAGGCCTACCTTGCTACAGAAGCGTTGACATTCTGCTCAAAATACATTGAAACAACTGATCAGCTTAGCAAAGAGGTGGGTGAAGACAATCCCGGGCTCAATGTTTTCGATTATTCTGTTCGAGTTACTAGGAAGAGTGGACAAGAGGACAAACCTAAGGATTTGGACAAAATGGTTTGGTATGTGTTGAATAACTGTCCTGAGATACTACCTTATATCAAGTAAGTGCTAAGTACTGCAGCTTATACATCGTAATCTACTAAACTTGCGGCACGTTCTTATATATTTAGATGTTTGACGCGATCACTATGTTGTTCAACATCCACAAAAAGGAGTTACTGCCGCAAAATCCAAGAAACATTGACAAACTGGTTATGGCAAGATTTGCGAAATGGTTCAAGAGCCATGTAAGGTTTTGAATTGCATTGTCAGTTTTTTAATATATTGAGTACATAAGATGATCAGCTTGTCTATTTTCTAACCATAGTTTAAGAAGATGTGGGAGGATGGGCAGGTAGTTGCTGATGCCCTTTACTCAATAGCAATGGGTCCTGATACTCGGGTAAGACATTATGAATCTTGCATTGTTGGAGATGTGCTCTACAACACCCTTGCACGAGACGAAGGCAAGAAGACACAAAACAGTGCCATCATGAGCACGGATACGTATGACAAAAAGACAACTGAAATGTATGCTAACATAATAGACATTGTTCAGTTGCAGTATATCTCCAGTTTCGAGGATCATCGATGTGTGGTCCTGTTGTGCTGTCGTTGGTATAACCTGTTTTCCAGGATCGCAAAACCCAGAGCTGATGATTATTTCAAAGCCATCAATGTCAAGGCGGCGTACCAGACCAACGAGCATTTTATTTTGGCAAATCAAGCAACACAAATATTTTTCTTGGAAGACACATTTTCACGTAGCAATGACTAGAGAGTATTGCAAAGGTTTGAGCAGAGGAATTCATTTAATGAAGTTGCACAACAAGATGATGCTTACACTGCTCCTGATGTACAAGATAACACAGATGTTCCTAATATCTTTGAGAACCATCATGTCAATGACGCCGGCAAAAAGATTGCCTGTCGTGTTGTGGACATACAAGAATTGATCAAGAAGAAGCCAACGTTCGAGGACGTTGAGGACGAAGAAGAAGATGACACCGTGGGGAATTACGATTCAGACTTATACACATGGCGAAGATGTTGAGGCTGCTATTGCGAATGATGATTACATTGCTTTTGTCGTATTTTCCTGTCAGAAGACGTTTTTTATCTACTATGTGAAATTGTGTTTGCTATGACAACTGAAACCTGATGAGCATGTTGTTTAGTATTTTGTTGTGAGAACATCACTTGTTATGTATGCTGATTTGTGTTTGGTGATTGTATGACGACTAAAACATGAAGACATTGTTGTTTAGTTGTATTCATATTTGGCTGTGAAACTTGAATTTGATGACATAGTTTGCTCTTGGACTGCAATTTGCTGGACATCTTCGAATGAGAACAAAGCTGACCCGACAGAGCCTCTGCTAATTTATTTATTTATTACCAAAAGGGCCTCTCCTATTTATTTATTTATGAGCAAAAGGGGATACCCCCTGATTTCCGTTAATAGAAATCATTAGATGTTCACAACACTACGCCTAGCCTGCTACACATGTTTCATTCATTACTAGTTTCAGTAAAGTGCTCATGTCATAGCCACTGAATACATCACAAGTGCTACATACACTTCAAATAAAGAGACAATCATCCTATAGAGAACATCGATTTTGCCCATTATCTTCACAAGCTCTTTCATCTCCTCATTGCTGTCAAGGCCGTTCAGCAGCTGTTGCTTGGCCATGATCAGAGGAACTACATCTTTAACATTTTGCTCTGCATCTTCCTCTTCTGCCGTTCCTTCAGTTACTTGTCCAACACCCCAACCTGCTGGTATTGGGATTCCTCAGCTAACCAAATAATCATCATAGTTGCATTCCCCCACATCAGCAACTTCCCAAAAATACAAATCACATGGATCTTCCCTTTTCTGCACGAATCAAAGATCATCAACCAAACTATTAAAAAAATCAACTACTGAAAGCAGCAGAACAACACTTAAACATATTATTACCCCATGATTCAGGCATTTGTAGAGGACTCGGCCAGGCTTGAGGATTGTGGTTGTGACGCGATGGATGACTGTACGTGATTTGCAGCAGTGGCACCACACCAGCGGTAGCGGGTTGCGATGAGCAAGCGACTGCGGTGCGCGTGCCGGTGGGGGTGTGATGAGACCCACATGTGATGGTACGGGTGGCGACTTGGCACATATCTGGTTGTTGCCTGCTGAAGAGCAGGTGGACGAGAAGCCAACGGACATGGTTGCTGCGGCCAAAGCTTCTGATGCTAGGCAGCGTAAGTAGAGAAGAGGAGAAGCGAACGTTGGATATGTCAGTTCATTACTTGCAGAGTAGCATATCACCATATATAGTCATAGTCTAGGTTTGGATGCGAACCAGCTACAGGATCACGTCTCTCTTTTTTCTAAAACTCAGCAATGTCTCTTTACTGGTACACTAGCTTGTTCTATACGCCTTCTCAAGTCTTTGATTTTCTTTCCCTTTTTTGCGAGGAAGGAAGGAGGACAAAATTGAGAGTTCCTGGGACTCGAACCCAAGCCCTCTCGGTTGAAAACCAAGGGTGCTAGTCACTTATGTGGCGAACGTTCCCTGGGAGGAGGACGACAAACGAACGCATTTTTCTCGTAGTTTTAGTTGCGACACAAGATCGAACGGCCGTAGTTTCGGGAATGTTATCAGGCGAAAGAGCCCAGTTTTTCTTTTCTTCCTATGTATAAAAAAGTATGCTACTTGGTGTCGGCTTAGTCAACAAACGATTGTGCAACCTTGACCGTTGGATTGACATTCAACGTCTGTCGTGTTTCTTCAGTCTCTTCTTCCTCGAGGCACCAAAGCCAAACCAGCGCCGGCGGGACCGCCTGCTCCCGCCTCCCATGGCTGGCTATGCTGCCGCGCACGCATCATGGCCACATCGCACCCTAAAACTCTGCGCATCTTCCCCGGCTCCTGTTTGTTCCTGTCCGAGGCCTCACCATCGTCCTCCGCCTTGGTTCGCTCACCGCGGCGCCGCCCTCCGGTGTTGTCAACATGGTCAACAACCGAGAGGAATAAGGACATGACTGTACATGGTGAGGATGACAGCAGGGACCCAACAGCGCGCGTAGTAATTTTGTTTTTTCGGGACGGAGAAGGGTATCAACTGGGTTGTGCGGTACCTATAGCCCATCTAGTACAGGCTTTTATTTCATATATTTAGCACATGAGAAGCCCGATTAGTTTTTTTCCTTTCTGAAAATGGCTAGCCAGCTATTTTGTATTTTGCAGAATAACCAACGTAGGCGTACTTGCTTTTCTATGCCCTGCTGGGCCGAAAATCTTTCAAGACGAGGAGGGATGCATTTTGCCTAGAAAATGGGCTATAAGTAATAAGAAATTGGCTATAAGTAATAATAAATGGGCTGTAAAATGAAAAAATACAACAAACATGCAATTAGTTCCAAAATACCTTTTTCTTTCGGATTTTGATATTTTAAATTTCATTGTTTTTGTGCAGGTAAAATTTCATTGAATTTTAATTAAGGTATATTTAGTTTTAAAATTAATTTGAATCTGGCTAGAAATTTTGGGTTGTATGCTGTTTGGGATAGATTTGGAGCCTGAGTTGTGGGTCTACTAGGTTGACGTGTACAAAAGGCTTTGTCAACTTAGTCCACAAACGATTCTAGCAGCAGTGACCGTTGGATGTTAATCCAACGGCCGTGCTGCTTCTTCAATATCTGATCTTGTTGCTCCAGCCGCCCAAACCAGCGCCGGTGGGACTGCCTGCCCCCGCCTCCCGTGCCCGGCTATGCTGCCGCACAGGCTGCACCGCCCCATCCTACTTCATTGCTGGCCAGGCCATTCCTTTACTCATCCACACCTCCTGTTATTTTCTGGCGACGGCCGCCGGACCAGTAAACCCTCGTACTCCCCACCGCGTGGTCAACCATTGCCGAGTCTTCCCCGGCTCCGTGTCGTTCCTTTCCGAGGCCTCACCGTCGTCCACCGCCATGGTGCTCTCGGCGCGGCCTGGTCAACGTGGTCAATGAACGACATCCATGGGACGTGGACTGTACGTGGAGAGGCTGACAGTTGGGTCCACAGCCACACACAAGGAAATGCCTCCTTATTACACGCAAAAAAATGATTCCTCCACCTGACGGCTGGGACCCACTGGAAGGGCCTCTGTATTTCGTGAAAAAAAGTTCGCCCGGCTGACAGGTCGGACCCACCAGCTATATCTTTGCATGCAAGGAAGTGCCTCCTTATTACACACAAAAAACGAATACCCCCTGCTAGCTGGGACCCACCATAGTGGGAGGCTGACTTGTGGGCCAACTAAGTTGACGGGGATGGAGGGCTTTGTCAACCTAGTCAATATGAACGATTCTAGCTCCAGTGACCGTACGATGTCCATCCAACGGTCGTAGTGCTTCTTCAACCTCTGGTCTTCTTGCTCCAGCCGCCCAAACCAGCGCCGGTTGTGCCGCATGCTCCTGCCTCCCATGGCCGGCTATGATGCCGCGGAGACCTCACCGCCCCTACTACTCCCAACGCTGGCCAGGCAATCCCTCTACTCACCTACACCCCCTGTTATTCTACGACGACGACAGCTTCACACCGCAGCCGAATCAGTGAACCCTCATACTCCTCTACGCGGGAGCATCCACTGCCGCGTCTTCCCCGGCTCCGCATCGTCCCCTTCCTAGGCCTCGCCATCGTCCACCGCCCTGGTGCTCTCGGCGCGGCGTGGTCAACGTGGTCAAGGAACGACTTCCATCGGAAGAGTACTGCATGTTGATAGGCAGACAGCTGGGTCCAGGGCAGCCACAAGGAATTGGCTCCTTATTATGCGCAAAATAATTATTCCTCCACCTGACAGCGGGACCCACCGGACGGGCAACCGTATTTCGTGAAAAAAATCGTTTCCCCCATGACTGCTGGGACCCACCAGCTACATCTTCGCACGCAAGGAACCGCATCTGGGCAAAAAATAAAGATTCTCTCCCTGACTGGTGGGACCCACCAGCTACATCTTTGCACGCAAGGAAGTGCCTGACAGTCGGGACCCACCTGGTCAAAGCGTACATAGCATTGTCATTCTGGTCGCGAACGCGTACGTACATACTAGTCGATGTAGAGGCGCGAACGTGTCGTAGTAGAGGCACGCACGCAGCATGTACACGTACGTACATCGGCCAGCGTGCAAGAAAGAAAATCCGGCCACATACGTACATACGGGCGGGGTCTCGAATGCCTACTCGCGCATACGTACGGCCAGGGTTCGTGTACGTGGCTGGGTCGGAATGGAGAAACTGCGTCATCGTCATGTTCATGGGGAGGCAACGGAATGCGTCGTGTTCATCGGGAGGCAACGGAATGTGTTGTGTTCATCGAGAGGCAACATAACGCATGGGAGCTGATACGTCTCCAACGTATCTACTTTTCCAAACACTTTTGCCCTTGTTTTGGACTCTAACTTGCATGATTTGAATGAAACTAACTCGAACAGACATTGTTTTCAGCAGAACTGCCATGATGTTGTTTTATGTGTAGAAAACAAAAGTTCTCAGAATGACCTGAAAATCCACGGAGACAAGTTTTGGCAAATATAAAAAATACTAGCGAAAGAATCAAGACAAGGGGCCCCACACCCTGTCCACGAGGGTGGGGGCGCGCCCACCCCCCTGGGCGCGCCCCCTGTCTCGTGGCCCCCCTGAGGCTCCACCGACCTCAACTCCAACTCCATATATTTCATTTCACAGAGAAAAAAATTTAGAGAGAAAGTTTCATCGCGTTTTACGATACGAAGCCACTGCCAAGCCCTAATATCTCTCGGGAGGGCTGATCTGGAGTCCATTCGGGGCTCCGGAGAGGGAGATTCCTCGCCGTCGTCAACATCAACCATCCTCCGTCACCAATTTGATGATGCTCACCGCCGTGAGTGAGTATTCCATCGTAGGCTTGCTGGACTGTGATGGGTTGGATGAGATTTACCATGTAATCAAGTTAGTTTTGTTAGGGTTTGATCCCTAGTATCCACTATGTTCTGAGATTGATGTTGCTATGACTTTGCTATGCTTAATGCTTGTCACTAGGGCCCAAGTGCCATGATTTCAGATCTGAACCTATTATGTTTTCATCAATATATGTGTGTTCTTGATCCTATCTTGCAAGTCTATAGTCACCTATTATGTGTTATGATCCGACAACCGCGAAGTGACAATAATCGGGATACTTCTCGGTGATGACCATAGTTTGAGGAGTTCATGTATTCACTACGTGCTAATGCTTTGTTCCGGTTCTCTATTAAAAGGATACCTTAATATCCGTTAGTTTCCACTAGGACCCTGCTGCCACGGGAGGGTAGGACAAAAGATGAACTGGAGCTAGTTCTGTGTCACCCTATGTTATAGCTATTACATGAGGAATTGCATCCGACATAATTATCCATCACTGATCCAATGCCTACGAGCTTTTCACATCTTGTGCTTTGTTTATTTACTTTTCTGTTGCTACTGTTACAATTATTACAAAACTGCTATCGTTACTTTTGCCACTGTTACCTTTATTATCATACCACTTTGCTACTAAATACTTTGCTGCAGATACTAAGTTATCCAGGTGTGGTTGAATTGACAACTCAACTGCTAATACTTAAGCATATTCTTTGGCTCCCTTGTGTCGAATCAATAAATTTGGGTTGTATACTCTACCCTCGAAAGCTGTTGTGATCCCCTACACTTGTGAGTTATTAAGAGTAATTTCTGGCGCCGTTGCCGGGGAGCATAGCTCTATTCTTTGAGTCACTTGGGATTTATAACTGTTGATCACTATGAGGAACTTGAAAGATGAAAGAACTAAGATTTTGCCCTCAACTACGAGGGGAGGTAAGGAACGGCCATCTAGCTCTGCACTAGATTCTCCTTCTGTTATTATTAAGCTTGCGACACCTAAACCTGTTACTTCTATGAATTCTGATATGTCACATTTTATTGATGATGCCACTTCTGCTATGCATGATACTTATGATGAAACTACTTTTGTGTGTGATACTACTTTGCCATTAGGTGAATTTCTTGATGAACAACTTGCTAGGGTTAGAGAGAATGAAATTATTGAAGATGCTATTATTGATGATAGTGATGATGAAAGTTCTCCCCCTGATTATGAATTACCTGTTGTTCCTGAGGGTTATGTTATGGAAGAGGAAGCTGCTAGAGCTATCTTTGCTTGTAAAGATAGATATGATCTTAGGAAGTTATTAGCTAAATGGAAGCAGCAGTCTCTTAATGCTAGAATGAAACCTGACCCTGCTTTTGCTATTTCACCTATCTGTGTTACTCATAAGGATTATGAATTCTCTGTTGATCTTGAAATAATTACTTTGGTTGAATCTGATCCCTTTTATGGCATTGAATCTAAAACTGTTGTGGCACATCTTACCAAGTTGAATGATATAGCCACCCTGTTTACTAATGATGAGAAGTCTCGCTATTATTATATCCTTAAGATATTTCCGTTCTCGTTAAAGGGTGATGCTAAGACTTGGTTTAATTCTCTTGATCCTAGTTGTGTGCGTAGTCCCCAGCATATGATTTATTACTTCTGTGCTAAATATTTTCCTGCTCATAAGAAACAAGCTGCCTTGCTAGAAATACATAATTTTGTGCAAATCGAAGAAGAGAGTCTCCCACAAGCTTGGGCAAGGCTTCTCCGATTACGTAATGCTTTGCGTGATCATCCTCTTAAGAAAAATGAAATACTTGATATCTTTTATAATGGACTAACCGATGCTTCCAAGGACTACTTGGATAGTTGTGTTGGTTGTGTTTTCAGGGAAAGAACAGTCGACGAAGCTGAATTACTATTGAATAATATGTTGACTAATGAAAATAATTGGAATCTTCCTGAGCCAATTCCTGAGGCAATTCCTAAACCAATTGAGCCAACTCCTGAGCCTATTCTCAAACCTACTCCTAAGAAGAGAGGTGTTTTATTTCTTAGTCGTGAAGATATGCAAGAGGCAAAGAAATCAATGAAAGAAAAAGGTATTAAAGCTGAAGATGTTAAGAATTTACCACCTATTGAAGAAATAAATGGTCTTAATATACCGCCTATTGAAGAACCACATTGTCTTGATAACCCGACACAGGTAGTAAAGGTAAATTCTCTCTATAGATATGATAAAGTTGAAATTCCCTCTACTAAATTCATAGCCCATGCTTAGACGAATTTGATGACTTTATGGCTAGACAAGAAAGTTTTAATGCTTATGTTGGTAGAGAATTAAAGAATAATGCTTTCGAGATAGTACGCTTGAGTGATTATATGGCTAGAGTTAAAGGTGAACTTAAACTCATTAGCAAATCTGCTTCTATGGTTGCTACTCAAGCTGAGCAAGTACTTAAAGCTCAAAATGATTTGCTTGATGAGTTAAATAATAAAAATGACTTTGCTGTTAGAGTGGCTACTAGAACTGGTAGAATGACTCATGAACCTTTGTATCCTGAAGGCCACCCTAAGAGAATCGAGCAAGATTCTCAGAGAAATAATTTAGAGGCACCTAGTTCTTCCAAAAAGAATAAAAATAAAAATGATAGGACTTTGCATGCTTCTAGTGAACCTGTTGTAGATACACCTGAGAATCCCAATGATATTTCTATTTCTGATGCTGAAACACAATCAGGTGATGAACATGAACCTAGTGATAATGTTAATGGTAATGTTCATGTTGATGCTCAACCTAGCAAAAACAATGAAGTAGAGATTGAACCTGCTGTTAATCTTGATAACCCACAATCAAAAAATCAACGTTATGATAAGAGAGACTTCATTGCTAGGAAGCACGGTAGAGAACGAGAACCATGGGTTCAGAAACCCATGCCTTTTCCTCCTAAACCATCCAAGACAAAGGATGATGAGGATTTTGAGCGCTTTGCTGAAATGATTAGACCTATTTTCTTACGTATGCGCTTAACTGATATGCTTAAATTAAATCCTTATGCTAAATATATGAAGGATATCATTACAAACAAAATAAAGATACTGGAAGCTGAAATTTCCACCATGCTTGCTAATTACACTTTTAAGGGTGGAATACCAAAGAAACTTGGAGATCCGGGAGTACAAACTATACCATGCTCCATTAAAAGAAATTATGTTAGAACTACTTTATGTGATCTTGGAGCCGGTGTTAGTGTTATGCCTCTCTCTTTATATCGTAGACTTGAATTGAATAAGTTGTTACCTACTAAAATATCTTTGCAAATGGCTGATAAATCAACTGCTATACCTGTCGGTATTTGTGAGGATGTGCCTGTTGTGGTTGCAAATGTCACTATCTTAATGGACTTTGTTATTCTTGATATTCCCGAGGACGATAGTATGTCAATTATCCTTGGTAGACCCTTTTTGAATACTGCAGGGGCTGTTATTGATTGCAACAAAGGTAATGTCACTTTTCATGTTAATGGTAATGAGCATACGATGAACTTGCCGAGGAAACAATCTCAAGTTCATAGCATCAATTCTATTGGTAAAGTTCCAACTATCATTATTGGAGGTTTTGAATTTCCTCTTCCTACTGTCAAGAAAAAATATGATATTCTTATTGTTGGGGATGTTCATATCCCCGTTGAGGTAACCTAGTGTTATTCGAAATTTCTTCGGTTCTGTGTTATTCGGAATGAGTTTGTTAACAAGACTTGATCAACCTTGTTGGTGGATTCATTTTGATGATCACGAGATGGATGAAAGTAGAAGGCACAACTTTCTGTACCCTTTTTTTACTTTCTGTTATTTAGAATAAATAAAGCCAAATTAGTATTATCTGTCTATTTTCTGATTTATCCGTGCAATAAAAAAATATCCTGAAAATAGAAGTGCTCCAAATGCCGTGTAAATTTAGTATGATTTTTTATGGATTATTTGAGGATTTTAGGCACTGAAAACACTACAGGAAGGGCAAGCACCTGGCCACGAGGGTGGAGGGCGCGCCCACACCCCCGAGGCGCACCCCCTGTCACGTGGGCCCACGGTGGCCCCCTCCACTTATGCCAGCACCCACACACTTCATCTTCCTCCCAAAAAAATCCCCATCCAGCTCAAGCACGAGTTCTAGCTCATTTTGCCGCGATTTTCGATGTCCTTGCTCAAAGCCCCATTCGCAAAACTGCTTTGGGAGATTGTTGCTTGGTATGTGACTCCTCCATTGGTCCAATTAGTTTTTGTTCTAGTGCTTTATTCATTGCAAATTTTTGCTGCATAGGCGACCCTGTTCTTGAGCTTGCATGTCAAATTTATGAGGTCCCAAGTAATTCTAATGCATGATATAGGTTCTAGGCACTTGTAGGAGTAGTTGCTACCAATCTTGTTTAGTTTTATTCACTTTTATTTTGAAGTTACTAAAATTTCAGAAATTTCCAGAAAATGTTAAGGAGATTTTTGAGGGGCTCTTCTAGCCAAGGCTCCCAGGAAAAACAAGCTAAAGAGAAGGAAAAGGCCAAGTATAATCTTCCTCGCATAGCGGTAGTACGGCCGTGTGAATGGCCATGCGATAATTTCTTGAGAGAAGCTAGAATTTATGAAGACTTTTACTCCTTAATTGAAAATGCAGGCCTCACCGATTTCCTCCACAACCGGATCGACCAGTATCTCTTACTCACCAATACTTTCGTGCAAAACTTTTATTATTATCCTAAGAAGTCACCGCCTTTAGTATCATTTCATTTATATGATGAATTTAGGGAAATGTCTTTACGTAATTTTTGCACGGTTTGTAAGATACCCTTTGAGGGTAAATTAGATGAACCACATCGTAAAGATGTGGATGGCTTTGTTAACACTATCACTGTAGGGGATCCAAAGAAGGGTTCCGATGCGAGAATCTCTAGCATACACTTTCCTGTTTTGCGCTACTTTGCCATATTTGCTGGTAGATGCTTAATTTGTCGTGGAAATAGTGGAAACTTCAATGTTCCTGATATTATTATTCTTCACCATGCCTTGTTTGGTGATAATAGTTTTAGTATGGGCGCCGTCATTGCTAAACGGCTAAGCATGAACCGTACAAAAGGCCCCATCTTTGGAGGTATCTATGCTGCACGTCTTGCTAGATATTTTGAGATACCTATTAGGCACCATGAGAAAGAGGAGACAATATTGCCTCCTTACATTTTAGATTACAGGAGCATGGTAGCTCATGAGTTTATTGTTGACAACGAAGATAAGATGCTTCTGTAGAACCTGAGATTTAATAAGAAACACAATGAAACTATTATTGTGCCTGCGCCTCTGTTGTTTGATTTGACTGCAGATAATTTTCTGGTCATGCCGGAAGAGGTGTACGATCATCGAGGCCAAGCCTTTACTCCAGAACCTGAACTTGAACCGAAACCTGCACTGGACCCTTATCGTGCATCATCTTACCAGTGGGACCCGGAGATGGCCAGCTAGTGGTACCCTGATTACACCTCTCAGTACACCGGGGAGAGTAGCCGCGGTGCTTGGCAATAAACCAACTTAGGCCAAAAGCCTAAGCTTGGGGGAGTACATATTTCTCACTGACTTTACATTCATGTTCACACACTATTCTAGTCGTCGGTGCTCATACTCTTTCATTGTATTATACATGGTAGTTTAATTTTATTTTTCTCGCTTTCTTCTTGTGTGTTTGATAAACCTTAAGAAAAACCAAAAAAATTATTTAATTTAATTTCCATGCTTGTAGTAGCAATTAAAATGAAAACCCAAAAAGATTTCTCATTCTTCTTTTTACTGGTTGGGAGCTTTCCCGTGTAAATAGTTTTATTTCTTTCCTTTGGGGGTCTTGAGTAGAATACCATATTGAAAATGTTTAGTGGCTCTCATATGCATGATTGTTTATTTAACTTAGAGCCCATATTACTTTGTCTTCTCTCTTGAGTTGAATGCTTGCAGATTCCAGCTTAGTCCAATGCACGTGCACTATTATTATTATATAGATCGTTCGGTCGTATAAGTGAAAGGCAATAATGATGATATATGATGGACTGATTGAGATGAGAAAAGCTAGTATGAACTCGACCTCTTTTGTTTTTGTAAATATGATGAGTTCATCGACCCTGATTCAGCTTATTATGAAGTAAACATATTTGCAATGACATTTAGAGATTATAGTTGCTTGTGCCATGCTTGATTAGCTATGAGTTATAATGGTTTACCTTGCGTGCCAACATGCTATTAAAATGATTATGATGTGGTATGATGGGATGGTGTCCTCCTTTGCATGAACTGAGTGACTCGACTTGGCACATGTTCACGCATGTAGTTGAAACAAATCAACATAGCCTTCATGATATTTATGTTCATGGTGGATTATATCCTACTCATGCTTGTACTCGGTGTGAATTAATTTTAATGCATGTTCATGACTGTTGCCGCTCTCTCAGTTGGTCGCTTCCCAGTCTTTTGCTAGCCTTCACCTGTACTAAGCAGGAATACTTCTTGTGCATCCAAACTCCATAAACCCCAAAGTTGTTCCATATGAGTCCACCATACCTTCCTATATGCGGTAATTACCTGCCGTTCCAAGTAAATTTGAATGTGCCAAACTCCAAACCTTCAAATGAAATTCTGTTTTGTATGCTCGAGCAACTCATGTTTCAACTAGGCCTGCATGTATCTTCCATGCTAGGTGGGTTATTCTCAAGAGGAGTGGAGTCCGCTCCTCATTCACGAGAAAGGGCCGGTAACCGGGATGCCCAGTCCCATGACCCAAAAAGATCAAAGCAAATCAAAATAATTAAACAAAACTCCCCCAGGGCTGTTGTTAGTTGGAGGCACTCGTTGTTTCGAGCAAGCCATGGATTGATGCTTGTTGGTGGTGGGGGAGTATAAACTTTTACCGTTCTGTTTGGGAACTGCCTATAATGCATGTAGTATGGAAGATATAGCCATCTCATAGTTGTTGCGTTGACAGTGAAAGTATGCCACTCAAAATGTTATTCAATCTCTATTTTAAAATCAAGCTCTGATACCTCTACAAATCCCTGCTTCCCTCTGCGAAGGGCCTATCTATTTACTTTTATGTTGACTCATCATCCCTCTTATTAAAAAGCACCTGCTGGAGAGCACACTGTCATTTGCATTCATTACTATTGGTTTATATTGGGTATGACTTGACTGGATCTCTTTTACCATGAATTACAATGTTTTGTCAGTCTTTGATCTTTAAAGGTGCTCTGCATTTATGTTTTGCGGTCTCAGAAAGGGCTAGCGAGATACCATCTTGTTATATTATATTATGATTGTTTTGAGAAAGTGTTGTCATCCGAGTTTTATTATTATGGCTTGCTAGCTGATTATGCCATTGATATGAGTAATTCTGAGACCTAGGTGTTATTGTGAGTATGGTTAGTTCATAATATTTGCTGAAACCTGAATGCTGGCTTTGCATGTTTACAACAACAAGAGCAAACAGAGTTTGTAAAAGTTTTTCTTTATCACTTTCAGTTTGTCAACTGAATTGCTTGAGGACAAGCAAAGGTTTAAGCTTGAGGGAGTTGATACGTCTCCAACGTATCTACTTTTCCAAACACTTTTGCCCTTGTTTTGGACTCTAACTTGCATGATTTGAATGAAACTAACCCGGACTGATGCTGTTTTCAGCAGAACTGCCATGATGTTGTTTTATGTGTAGAAAACAAAAGTTCTCAGAATGACCTGAAAATCTACCGAGACAAGTTTTGGAAAATATAAAAAATACTTGCGAAAGAATCAAGACCAGGGGCCCACACCCTGTCCACGAGGGTGGGAGGCGCGCCCACCCCCCGGGCGCGCCCCCCTGTCTCGTGGGCCCCCTGAGGCTCCATCGACCTCAACTCCAACTCCATATATTTCGTTTTGCGGAGAAAAAAATCAAAGAGAAAGTTTCATCGCGTTTTACGATACGGAGCTGTCGCCAAGCCCTAATCTCTCTCGGGAGGGCTGATTTGGAGTCCGTTTGGGGCTCCAGAGAGGGGGATTCGTCATAGTCATCATCATCAACCAACCTCCATCACCAATTTCATGATGCTCACCGCCGTGCGTGAGTAATTCCATCGTAGGCTTGCTGGACGGTGATGGGTTGGATGGGATTTACCATGTAATCAAGTTAGTTTTGTTAGGGTTTGATCCCTAGTATCCAGTATGTTCTGAGATTGATGTTGCTATGACTTTGCTATGCTTAATGCTTGTCACTAGGGCCCGAGTGCCATGATTTTAGATCTGAATCTATTATGTTTTCATTAATATATGTGTGTTCTTGATCCTATCTTGCAAGTCTATAGTCACCTATTATGTGTTACGATCCGACAACCCCAAAGTGACAATAATCGGGATACTTCTTGGTGATGACCGTAGTTTGAGGAGTTCATGTATTCACTATGTGCTAATGCTTTGTTCCGGTTCTCTATTAAAAGGAGGCCTTAATATCCCCTAGTTTCCACTAGGACCCCGCTGCCATAGGAGGGTAGGACAAAAGATGTCATGCAAGTTCTTTTCCATAATCACGTATGACTATATTTGGAATACATGCCTACATTACATTGATGAACTGGAGCTAGTTCTGTGTCACCCTATGTTATGGCTATTACATGAGGAATCACATCCGACATAATTATCCATCACTGATCCAATGCCTACGAGCTTTTGACATCTTGTGCTTCGTTTATTTTCTTTTCCGTTGCTACTATTACAATTATTACAAAACTGCTATCGTTACTTTTGCCATTGTTACCTTTATTATCATACCACTTTGCTACTAAATACTTTGCTACATATACTAAGTTATCAAGGTGTGGTTAAATTGACAACTCAGCTGCTAATACTTAAGAATATTCTTTGGCTCCCCTTGTGTCTAATCAATAAATTTGGGTTGTATACTCTACCCTCGAAAGCTGTTGCGATCCCCTACACTTGTGGGTTATTAGGAGCCAACCGGCTTGGACGGAATAGCCGATGGAAACGAGGCCTGGCGTACCGCAGAACAGAGGAAACGACCTTGCGTTCGATCGGCCACGTTTGAAACGGGATCCTGTTCATCGGGAGGGGTCTAGCGTACCGCAAAACAGAGGAAACGGACTTGTGTTGGACCTCCTACAGTCGAAACGGGGTCCTGTTGATCGGGAGGGGTGTGGCGTACCGCAAAACGGAGGAAATAGACTTGTGTTGGAGTGCTACGGTGGAAACGGGGTTCCTGTTCATCGGGAGGGGTGTGGTGTACTGCAAAACGGGACTCCACGGGATACTGTTCATCTCCACCGACGACCTCCTCCAGCCTCCGCGAGCTACTGTTCATCCACCATCGACCTCCTCCAGCCTCCACATGCGACTGTTCATCCACAGGCTCCTGTTCATCCAGCCTCCATCGCGCGCTACTCCACTGGCTACTGTTCAACCAGCCCTCTCCATGGGCTTCTATTCAACCACCCCTCCACGGGCTACTGTTCATCCACCCCTCCATCGTCTACTGTTCGTCTAGCCCTCCACGGGGTCGTCCTATTCATCCAGTCCTCCGTGGGGTCCTGTTCATCCAGCCCCAACCGGCTCGATCGACTCGGGGTCCTGTTCATCCAGAGGAAACACCACGGGGTCCTGTTCATCCACCCCCACCGGGAACTATTCATCCAAACCCCCCCCAGCCATGCTCACTGTTCATCCAGAGGCAGCATCGATCGACTTCAGTTAGCAGTAGTAGCGAAGGAAGCATGTAACACCCCAAAAATTTAACCAAATTTCTAACATTTAAAATCTTGCCAGGCGTTCTAAAATTTTGCATTCTGGACCTTTCTGTGGATTTCAGAAAGAAAACTCTTCTTTTTATGTTAATGAGTTTTATCTTTCCCATGTGGAGCTTTCCAAAATATTATACTTCTATGCCATCTCATTAAAACAATTTCTAAATTAGTAGATTTATTTATTAAATTATTTCACCCTGAGCTTTAATCATTAAAATGGCTTGTTTTAAAATTTTGGACCTCTGTTTGTACTGCAACCTATTGATAACTTTAACTAATATTCCAACCAAAATTTGGAGATGTCGTGTGATGCCCCTAGATCACTTTTGTGTAATAATAAAATTATTTCATTGCTTATTTTGAGTGTTACACATGTTTTTCTTCTCTGGTCCAGTGGGCATTTTTGCACTACAACCCAATTAAATATTTCCCTAGAGCCTCCACCAAAATTATGGGATGTAAGTAGTAGCATGCCATCCAACTATATGCAAAAACCTAGTGTTGTTCTTTGGAAAAATTTGAGTGAACCAACCTCTTTTTCATTCTGGAACAGACTTGTGTTTTCTACTGCAACCCTATGATTTCTTGCTCTAGTGATCTTGTGCTTTCTCATGCTTGTAGTCAACCCTGCAAAACCCCTATGTCCAGGAGCATGCTCTCTTTGGAACACTTTTGGCCCTTGTAATGATGCCATTTACTCCCTGTCCAGTAATATAGTTTTGCAAAACTTGCACTAGCAAGTTTCTCCTTTTTGCAAACTAACTTCATCACCCTCTCTTACATCCATAGAGACACTGATCTGGAGGATTTGGCCACTCCAAGAACTACCTAGGTGCCTTTGGCATTTTATCAAACACCCTGGGTGCACAGCCAGACTTGGCATGATTTCAAGTTTACTTGGTGAACTTGAGCCCCTGCCCAATCCACCATGTCCCTTGAGTCCATTGCTAACCCTAGACTAGACCTGTTTATTGCCAGCCTCAACCGCGACCTCTAGGCTGCTCTGGCATTTCATCGAGCATGTCCCGGGCGTGCTCTGGGCGTGCGTTTGGCACCCACGAGCGCCCGAGCCGCCGCGTCACGCCCCTCACTCAACCCGGTCCGTGACCGACCGCAGCCAGCATGCAATGTCCCCTTCTGCACCCACCAACCCCGCAACACTAGCCACGTCGCCGGCATGCCAGCCGCTAGCCACCACCGCCGCCCGACCGCTCCTGTGCTAGCCAGCGCCGCCCAAGCCACCGGCGCTTGCCACGTGCCTCCTGGAGCAGTGCATGCTCATCCACAGCTTCGTCCTCTAGCGCGCGTCGCCGCCACGTCGCCCTAGCTACAGAACAGCGGTCGCCGGCAAGCTTATCCACGGCCGTCGCAAACCGACTCGGTCGTGCTATAAAAGAGGCCCCCGAGCTCAAACCCGCACGCAGGAAGCCTCACACCATTCCGCTCGTGCCCCATTGGCCGTCAATCGAAGGGAGGGAGTCGTCTTCCTCCTCTCCGGCAACTCCAACCGCCAACACGGCCCCGGCCATTCCGGCGCCACCAGGGCCTCCCCCTCTCCACTCTCTCCACCAGGAACCCCCACATCCTCCCATGAGCCCGTCCCCTTACTCAATCTTGATCGGGACTCGCCGCGTGCGAGATTTCACTTTTTCCGACGACCTCCGTTCGCCGCGGAGCTCGCCGCCGGCAGCTCTGTTCACCCCAGCAGACAAAACAACCACCGGAGGGACCGCCTCCGTCTTGCGGGTCCATTCCGACCATCTGGAGCCCGCGAGGAGCCGCCGTTTGCCGGCCTTGATCGCCGTTGCCTCGCCGCCGTTCGGGCAGAGAAAGAGGAGGGAGGTTAGACTGGTCAAACCTGACTAGTGGACCAGGGGGGCCCACTGTCAGTGACTCAGACGCAGTCCACGCTGGATAAGTGGAAGCGCATTTCAAAAATGCGCCTTTGACGTGTATGTATTTCGAAACGTTTTTCTTTTCTGTTTTGTTTTAAATAACAGATTTTTGACCAAACTTTGACCGGCTGTATCTTTTTAAATACAACTCCAAATAAATTAATTCTTTTTCCTGCCTCTCTCAAATATTGTCTAGTTTATTTTAAGATTTATTTGAAAAAATTTCAAAACAACTTTTTGTGCTGTTTTGTTTTTGTGTGTTAATTCATATATATTATTTTAAATAGGATTTTTGAAGATTTCAAGATGTTTTGGATGCACCTTTCTTTCCCATGACCTGAAGGCAAGCATTCTGAACCCTGGTGTAATTTTTTGTGTGTGTTGTTTGACTCGGTGACAACACCACCCCGACTCTTGCATGCGTCATTTTATGTGAGGATGTGATCCTATTCATGGATGCATATGAATGAGTTTATGCTAATGAAGTTGACATGATTTGTGATGGAAATCACCGCCATACATCTTTCTTGCATACCGGAAAGGAAGCCGGGAAGGCCTCTGTCTTGGGTAGACACGGTCTTGTCCCTAATCCTCCGTCGAGACGGTCGTGTCCGGTATGGCATGAGGGGTATGTCGCGTGATGTTTCTATCTGTTGTTTGAAAAATATGCATTGTTATGTTAATCATGCAGGAAATATTACAACCTCCTGAGTCGACCGTAGATCGAGTCTTGTGCCAGTAACCCCCATACTTGTTTCGTACTACCACTCGTCCCTACGATAAGTAGGGTACGGTTCAGTAAGTTGTCAACCCCTTTCCTAGCACACACCGTACAGAGAGGCCGTGGTGGAAGATACTGGAGGCATCCGGTAGTCATGCCACCGGGTCCGGGAGCATGGGTGTTTCGGTTGTAGCCAAAGGGGATAGCTTCCCCAGTTTGCGCGCGGTATAAATTTTGTGATCCCATGTTACGTCGAGGTTGTAGCCTCCCCACTTAGAGTTTTGCTTGACAGGTGTCGTGGGTGATTCCAGACACGTGTGAGTTAAGCTGGTGTGTGCAAGTTAGGTGTGTTTCCAACAAAAAGACCGTAGACGTAATTAGTCCCGATGGACTAAAGGAATCCGTTACTCGTGGGTAAAGAGTACACCCTCTGCAGAGATTAAACCTATTCGAATAGCCGTGTCCATGGTTAAGGACTACAGTCTGGGATGGGTCAAGTGTCGGTCTTCGGAGGTGAAACTGTTAACCAGAACTGGAATTACTACTTGTAACTTGTGATTGATATGATTACTATTATTGTTGACTAACACGTGATATTTTTGTTATTGTCAAAGTATCCCTGGGATGGTTCTACCTCCGGGATATTCACTATGTTTGTTTCTTTTAAAGCCCTTTATGTGGTGTCGCTCAGACGCCAGACTGTGGCATTTCTTTTAAAGCCCTTTAATGTGGTGGCGCTCAGACGCCCGACTGTGGTATTTCTTTTAAAACCCTTTATGTGGTGTCGCTCAGACGCCCGACTGTGGCATTTCTTTTAAAGCCCTTTATGTGGTGTCGCTCAGACGCCCGACTGTGGCATTTCTTTTAAAGCCCTTTATGTGGTGTTGCTCAGACGCCCGACTGTGGCATTTCT
>NC_041381.1:249522565-249530184 GCF_002162155.2 Triticum dicoccoides
CTTTTAAAACCCTTTATGTGGTGTCGCTGAGACGCCCGACTGTGGCACTTCTTTTAAAAGCCCTTTATGTGGTGTCGCTCAGACGCCCGACTGTGGCATTTCTTTTAAAGCCTTTTATGTGGTGTCGCTCAGACGCCCGACTGTGGCATTTCTTTTAAAACCCTTTATGTGGTGTGTTTCCTGTTCTTTTCATACCTCTATATTGTTATGTTATTACATATTCATGATTAACATGCTCATATGCATCAGAGTTTTATTTATCATTGGTGACTGACGTCATGAGCATAAAATATTTTTAGCACATCATTGTCATAATATGCCTATGTTCATAATGTTTGCGAGTACATTCAAAGTACTCACTGCCTTGTCCCTGGCTATTGTCTTGGCCAGATTTTCTTGCGCGGAAAGGAGCGACCATGCGGACAGTCCCGGAACTTATGCAACGGTGATAGCAGTCTCGTGAACATAGGAGTTAACCTGGTCAGCTGTTCCTGTGGAAACATGGAGTTCCATAGACACTGATGATCCCCAAACCGCTTCTGCCATCAATCACTAGAAACCATTTGTTGTACTCACAGGCCAGAATGGTCTTGTACTACATATTTTGTATTTTGCTTGGAATTTCTATATCAAGTTGGTGCCTCATCAGCTAACAGTTATCCTGGGGCTAGTGAGCACAAGGGCCATTTTCTGAAATATTGTACCTGGAGAATCGGACCCCACAGACTTGGTATCAGAGCCAGGCTGACCATTGGCTAATCCTATCTTAGCCAGGTCGGATAACTTAGGTAAACCAACCTACCAGACCCTAACCAAAACCACAGCCAAGCTTCCCGTGCAAGATAGCCACATAGTGATCCCGACACTTTTGGCAGTCGGTGCCCAACCTATCAGCCTAGCCTATCAATCGCACGTCAGTGACCAATGGCAAAAATGTCTCATTCGCAAGCGTGTGAAGGAAGACTCCGTTCCCTTTTCTATAAAAAGGGCACGCTAGCCTCAACCCAGCACAACACAGTCTCTTCTCCAACCAAGCCACAATGCCTGGTCCCATAGTGCACAATGAGACCACAGCAACCAATCTTGGAGGTTTCGTGACCATACTCGCAAACCTCACCCGTCGTGCCTACGCGTTAGAAGAGCCCCCAAAATATGTTGTGTACCTAGGACCCATGAGCGGTGAAGACCGCCAATTCTGGGCCACTGTGCACATCTACGGTAGGGGTTTGTCGCCAGAACACCCCTACAGGTTCATCGGAAGAACAACTTCCTTCGAGCCACAAGCCATCCAGCTAGCCGCTCGAGAAGCTATAGTTCAACTCCGGCAGTTGTCGCCCAGAGTTAACTGTCGCTCGTTCTACTACTACCCCAGGCGTGAAGGGTATGGTAGACCACCCCAAGTTGCCAACGGAGATCACGAGACGGATCCCACATTGTTGCATCTAGTGCGCTATGTAAGTGCACTAGAGGCATTATTCGATCAAATCACTATTGATGTGATCGCAGCTCGAGGAGAGCTGGTTCGCCGAGCCCCGGCAAGCAGGGAAGCCGAGTCCGACGCCGACAACCCAGTCGTACTGTTTGGACACCCAATCGAGACCCTGAGGTCAGCTCTAGCCAGCGGCCAAGGTGTCTTGATGACCCCAGAAGTGCTTCGTCACCTTTTGGGAGCACACTCCAACGGGATTGTGGCCAACAATCCCCGCGATGGTCATCATCGCTACCCCGACCCTGCAGTTCCTCCACCATCTCCGACTAATCCCAGTAGTGAGACACGTGGAGAAGCCTCGACATCCACCAGGCACGCCCGTTTAGACATAAACGAGGTAGACTAAGCTGTACGAGTAGTGCCGAGTCTCAGTGTATCCCCGCTTTGTAATCATGTAATCTTGTGTATTATCGTAGCCTGTTGTTGTGCCTCTGTTTTTATAGTAGCCTTGCGTAGTTTGTCAGCGCATAGTTGCACATTTTCCGGGCACAACTACCAAAACCAAACCCGACGACACCCACAATAACACGTCTCTTTATGAGATATGTGTATCTCTGACACTGACACCGACCTTTGGAGCTAATCTGGCAGATTTATTACCTTTCACCACGGTAAATAAACCAGCCAGATGCTATATAAGAAGGCCACCTTGTGACCTTACTCAGCAACCCTCACCTCGTGCACCACTCTCACAACCATTTCTTACCATGCCGAGCCCTAGTATTTATCGGAGAACCCCAGATGCAACCCCAGGTAGCTTTGTCAAAATATTGTGGGACTTTACCTGCAGTACCATGGGTTCTACCCAGCCCCCCAGTACGAGCTGTTCAAATCGAGAATCACCCCTTCCACCTCGGAATATTGGGCAGCAGTACACATTCCTCCCGTAGACCCCAACCAAGATCCAACGGAGGTTTCCTTCATGGGGAAATCTATGCCGACCCCACGCTTGGCCATAGAAGCTGCTGCGAACGAAGCGATTGCTCGTCTTCGATCCGCAGTACCCTATGCCCGCGAGCGAGGATATTATTACTTCCCGAGCCGTGCAACACCCAGGGGAGTAACATCTTTCCCCGGTGGGCGAATTGAGAGAGACCCAGTACTGGCCAACCTCATCCAGTACATCATCGCTCAAGAGCATTTGAACCAGCGAGTGATGTATTACCTCCAGAATCTCACTGATCTGAATCCTCAGATTGCCATTGGCAGACCACTGAGGCCCGATCCAGAGAGACGCATACATCGACTGATCAATCCCCTTCCTCCAATAGAAGAGGAGTGTATTCCACTACCAGAGACTTTTCCTCGAGACCCTATCCAGTTACCTTTCTCATTTTAGACGTCACTGCTGTATTTGTTATTTCAGCATTTATTATTATGTTGTAACTTATGCATGGTACCTCGAATTTGTGCGACGAGTCGAGTATTTAGTTTCTACTTTTGTGAATGGTTTTCTTCGTGAGTAACCTGTGTAACCGCGAAAATCCTAGAGTGAGATTTCTTTTTCCAGAATTGCTGCATCTTTTATCCTCTCGCTGCATGGATTTTTTTTATTCACGCAGCACCACGGCAGCAGACCCACAACCACTCGAACTCTTACACTGCTTGCAATACAAGCAACCAAGTTGCATCTTACCCACCACCCTTCTAAGCACTCCACCTGCCTCCAAGGGAGAGATTAACGGATAATCATCCGGACACTATCCACCTCCAGCACGCCGATAATGGTTAACACCCAGGATTACGCCTAATCATCGTGATCACCGCCATCGCGGAGAGCCAGCACCCGAGCGGCAGCATCACAACGATCATCATAGATCATCGCGCACAGGAGCACGGAGAGCCCCAGCACTGCCGCCAGCCCGCCACACACCAGGATCACGTACCAGTCCGGCACCGTCTCCGCCATTAGAGCCTCGTCTCGAGCTTCGGTGAGCAGTAATGGAGGAGAAGGAGGAGGAGAAGCGAGGCCAGGTGCGAGGATGAAGAAGGAGCACCGCGGTCGTTTTATTGCTCGAGATCGGTGTACGGTGGGCGAAGTCCACCAGCGCCGCTCGTCGCCCGATCGCCGGTGTTCGGAGACGAATCCGCGAGCAGTGCCGACAGCGCACTGGCCCGTGAGGTGAGTGCACACTGCACCGGCAGCAAGCACGCCGCGCACTACCGCAGTACGGCCTAGATGCCCTACGCGCTAGGCGTCGCCGGTGGAGAAAGCCGGGAAAGCGCGGGAGAGAGGAAGAAGAGAGAGCTAGAGGAAGAAGGAGAGACTGACAGGGGGCCTCGGTCCCACCTGTCAGCCAGAGGGAGCACTGTGCTCTCGGGTACGACCAGCGTATTGTAGAATTTAGAATTTATTCTAAATTCACGGCGTCCAGCGTAGAAATCGCTCATTTTTCTAAGCCTGGAACTTCTCCGCACAGCGCCAGTACCACACTGTAGTTATTCACCACTTATTGCCCTCTCACTGTAGCCTCTTTTTACCGCTTGTATAAAAAGATCTTTTGACCAAGTAAAAGTAATTTTGTTTTACAACCCTTAGCAAATCTCGAGGATGAGATTTTTTCTTAAGGGGGTTAGTAATTGTAACACCCCAAAAATTTAACCAAATTTCTGACATTTAAAATCTTGCCAGGTGTTCCAAAATTTTGCATTCTGGACCTTTCTGTGGATTTCAGAAAGAAAACTCTTCTTTTTATGTTAATGAGTTTTATCTTTCCCATGTGGAGCTTTTCAATATTAGACTTCTATGCCATCTCACTAAAACAATTTCTAAATCAGTAGATTTATTTATTAAATTATTTCACCCTGAGCTTTAATCATTAAAATGGATTGTTTTAAAATTTTGGAGCTCTGTTTGTACTGCAACCTGTTGATAACTTTAACTAATATTCCAACCAAAATTTGGAGATGTCGTGTGATGCCCCTATATCAATTTTGTGTAATAATAAAATTACTTCATTGCTTATTTTGAGTGTTACACATGTTTTTATTCTCTGGTCCAGTGGGCATTTTTGCACTACAACCCAATTAAATATTTCCCTAGAGCCTCCACCAAAATTATGGGATGTCAGTAGTAGCATGCCATCCATCTTTATGCAAAAACCTAGTGTTGTTCTTTGGAAAAAATTGAGTGAACCAACCTCTTTTTCATTCTGGAACAGACTTGTGTTTTCTACTGCAACCCTATGATTTCTTGCTCTAGTGATCTTGTGCTTTCTCATGCTTGTAGTCAACCCTGCAAAACCCCTAAGTCCAGGAGCATGCTCTCTTTGGAACACTTTTGGCCCTTGTAATGATGTCATTTACTCCCTGTCCAGTAATATAGTTTTGCAAAACTTGCACTAGCAAGTTTCTCCTTTTTGCAAACTAACTTCACCACCCTCTCTTACATCCATAGAGACACTGATCTGGAGGATTTGGCCACTCCAAGAACTACCTAGGTGCCTTTGGCATTTTATCAAACACCCTGGGTGCACAGCCAGATTTGGCATGATTTCAAGTTTACTTGGTGAACTTGAGCCCCTGCCCAATCCACCATGTCCCTTGAGTCCATTGCTAACCCTAGACTAGACCTGTTTATTGCCAGCCTCAACCGCGACCTCTAGGCTGCTCTGGCATTTCGTCGAGCATGTCCCTGGCATGCTCTGGGCGCGCCCAGAGCGTGCGTTTGGCACCCACGAGCGCCCGAGCCTCCGCGTCACACCCTGCACTCAACCCGGTCCGTTACCGACTGCAGCCAGCACACAATGTCCCCTTCTGCACCCACCAACCCCGCAGCACTCGCCACATCGCCGACAGGCCAACCGCTAGCCGCCACCACCGCCCGACCGCTCCTGCGCTAGCCAGCGCCGCCCAAGCCACCAGCGCTTGCCACCTGCCTCCTGAAGCAGTGCATGCTCATCCACAGCTTCGTCCTCTAGCGCGCGTCGCCGCCACGTCGCCCTAGCTACAGAACGGCGGTCGCCGGCAAGCTTATCCATGGCCGCCGCAAACCGACTCGGTCGTGCTATAAAAGAGGCCCCCGAGCTCAAACCCGCACGCAGGAAGCCTCACACCATTCCGCTCGTGCCCCATTGGCCGTCAATCAAAGGGAGGGAGTCGTCTTCCTCCTCTCCGGCAACTCTAACCGCCAACACGGCCCCGGCCATTCCGGCGCCACCAGGGCCTCCCCCTCTCCACTCTCTCCATCAGGAACCCCCACATCCTCCCGTGAGCCCGTCCCCCTACTCAATCTTGATCGGGACTCGCCGTGGGCGAGATTTCACTTTTTCCGACGACCTCCGTCCGCCGCGGAGCTCGCCGCTGGCAGCTCCGTCCACCCCAGCAGATAAAACAACCACCGGAGGGACCGCCTCGGTCTTTCGGGTCCATTCTGACCATCTGGAGCCCGCGAGGAGCCGCCGTTCGCCGGCGTTGATCGCCGTTGCCTCGCCGCCGTTCGGGCAGAGAAAGAGGAGGGAGGTTAGACTGGTCAAACCTGACTAGTGGACCAGGCGGGCCCACTGTCAGTGACTCAGACGCAGTCCACGCTGGATAAGTGGAAGCGCATTTCAAAAATGCGCCTTCGACCTGTACATATTTCGAAACATTTTTCTTTTCTGTTTTGTTTTAAATAACAGATTTTTGACCAAGCTTTGACCGGCTGTATCTTTTTAAATACAACTCCAAATAAATTAATTCTTTTTCCTACCTCTCTCAAATGTTGTCTAGTTTATTTTAAGATTTATTTGAAAAAAATTCAAAACAACTTTTTGTGCTGTTTTGTTTTTGTGTGTTAATTCATATATATTCTTTTAAATAGGATTTTTGAAGATTTCAAGATGTTTTGGATGCACCTTTCTTTCCCATGACCTGAAGGCAAGCATTCTGAACCCTGGTGTAATTTTTTGTGTGTGTTGTTTGACTCGGTGACAACACCACCCCGAATCTTGCATGCGTCATTTTCTGTGAGGATGTTATCCTATTCATGGATGCATATGAATGAGTTTATGCTAATGAAGTTGACATGATTTGTGATGGAAATCACCGCCATACGTCTTTCTTGCATACCGGAAGGGAAGCCGGGAAGGCCTCTGTCTTGGGTAGACACGGTCTTGTCCCTAATCCTCCGTCGAGACGGTCGTGTCCGGTATGGCATGAGGGGTATGTCGTGTGATGTTTCTATCTGTTGTTTGAAATATATGCATTGTTATGTTAATCATGCAGGAAATATTAGAACCTCCTGAGTCGACCGTAGATCGAATCTTGTGCCAGTAACCCCCATACTTGTTTCGTACTACCACTCGTCCCTACGATAAGTAGGGTACGGTTCAGTAAGTTGTCAACCCCTTTCCTAGCACACACCGTACAGAGAGGCCATGGTGGAAGATACTGGAGGCATCCGGTAGTCATGCCACCAGGTCCGGGAGCATGGGTGTTTCGGTTGTAGCCGAAGGGGATAGCTTCCCCAGTTTGTGCGCGGTATAAATTTTGTGATCCCATGTTACGTCGAGGTTGTAGCCTCCCCACTTAGAGTTTTGCTTGACAGATGTCGTGGGTGATTCCAGACACGTGTGAGTTAAGATGTTGTGTGCAAGTTAGGTGTGTTTCCAACAAAAAGACCGTAGACGGAATTAGTCCCGGTGGACTAAAGGAAGCCGTTACTCGTGGGTAAAGAGTACACTCTCTGCAGAGATTAAACCTATTCGAATAGCCGTGTCCATGGTTAAGGACTACAGTCTGGGATGGGTCAAGTGTCGGTCTTAGTGTCGGTCTTCGGAGGTGAAACTGTTAAACCAGAACTGGAATTATTACTTGTAACTTGTGATTGATATGATTACTATTATTATTGACTAACCCGTGATATTTTTGTTATTGTCAAAGTATCCCTGGGATGGTTCTACCTCCGGGATATTCACTATGTTTGTTTCTTTTAAAGCCCTTTATGTGGTGTCGCTCAGACGCCCGACTGTGGCATTTCTTTTAAAGCCCTTTAATGTGGTGGCGCTCAGACGCCCGACTGTGGCATTTCTTTTAAAACCCTTTATGTGGTGTCGCTCAGACGCCCGACTGTGGCATTTCTTTTAAAGCCCTTTATGTGGTGTCGCTCAGACGCCCGACTGGGGCATTTCTTTTAAAGCCCTTTATGTGA
>NC_041381.1:249530703-249584025 GCF_002162155.2 Triticum dicoccoides
CTTTATGTGGTGTCGCTCAAACGCCCGACTGTGGCACTTCTTTTAAAAGCCCTTTATGTGGTGTCGCTCAGACGCCCGACCGTGGCTTTTCTTTTAAAGCCCTTTATGTGGTGTCGCTCAGACGCCCGACTATGGCATTTCTTTTAAAACCCTTTATGTGGTGTGTTTGCTGTTCTTTTCATACCTCTATATTGTTATGTTATTACATATTCATGATTAACATGCTCGTACGCGTCAGAGTTTTATTTATCATTGGTGACTGACGTCATGAGCATAAAATATTTTCAGCACATCATTGTCATAATATGCCTATGTTCATAATGTTTGCGAGTACATTCAAAGTACTCACTGGCTTGTCCCTGGCTATTGTCTTGGCCAGATTTTCTTGCGCGGAAAGGAGCGACCATGCGGACAGTCCCGGAACTTAAGCAACGGTGATAGCAGTCTCGTGAAGATAGGAGTTAACCTGGTCAGCTGTTCCTGTGGAAACATGGAGTTCCATAGACACTGATGATCCCCAAACCGCTTCCGCCATCAACCACTAGAAACCATTTGTTGTACTCACAGGCCAAAATGGTCTTGTACTACATATTTTGTATTTTTCTTGGAATTTCTGTATCAGGTTGGTGCCTCATCAGCTAACAGTTATCCTGGGGCTGGTGAGCACAAGGGCCATTTTCTGGAATATTGTACCCGGAGAATCGGACCCCACAAATCGTTCGATTGGGTTCAGTTAACAGCTACCGATCGACCGCTCGGGTTAAGTAACGCGTAGCCTGCAGCGCAATCGCTCGGGTTAGGCGAACGCCTTGTGTCACACCCTGATTTTCATGGCACAACACTTAAGATGATAAATCTTGATAAAATGTGGTTTGACAAAAACTTTTGCATTATTTGACTTTTTATTTTGAGTTGGTTTTCTCTCTGTGTTTTTCAAGTGCTCTTTAAAGTCAACACAACTCCACCTTCTATACTTCATCTCCTTGCCCCAAGCTTCTGCCTAATGATCATGCCATGTGTATAGAGCAACATAGTATTTTCATACAAAAATAATTTGGCCAAATAGTATTTTCAAAAATTAGTTTTCCAAAAACCCCTAAATTGAGGTTTGCACGGCAAGTACTTGATTTGGGGTATGAAAAATATTTCAAAGAGTATATTTGGGACATATTAGATATAGGACTCCCATAAACCACAAAAAAATATAATTTTAAAAGTTATTTTCCTATTTTATTTAAAAGCTTTTTCTTAAGGCCAGAAATGGTCTTTAATAGGGAAAAATTATTTTATTGTGTCAAAAATATTTGACAAAAATCAGGGAAACTCAGTGGACATATATTTTCCATATATAAGAGTTTCAACACATAGTCATGTTCAAAATATTGGACAAAACCTCCCAAAACCATTTCTGCCCATTTCAAGGATTTGAAACATTTCTACAGGAAATATTTTCATAAAAATCCAAAGAAAATCCAGCAAGTCACAAATGCATATTTTGATCACCTTGCAAAGCCTCATGTCAATTAAAGTCATTTTGGTTCACCAAAATGCCCCAAAACCCTCTCTGACCAGAATCAAATTTGAACAAGTTTGTACTACCAACTTTCTCTCCTTGACCCCAACTTTTGTGAGCATGTTCACATGACCAAATGAGGCCACTACACCAAGTGGGGCATCAAGGAGAAGTTATTTGCTCAACTAGATCTACACAAGTTCATTTCTGCTAATTTCTAGGGTTTGCCAAAGTTTCATTAGAAAACTCTTCCAAATGAGCTCATCTTCCTTTTTCCCTATCATTTTGTCATGACAAACACCCCTGCCAAGTGCCACAAGAATTAAATTAGTGCAAGTACCCCAAAACCATATCAAACACCATCTGCATGTTAACTAAAAACCCTGTTTGGGGCTCTTCCACTAATCTCCATGAGCTCCACTTTTTACCACAACCCCTCCTAGTCCCCTTTCACCCCCAGTAACAATGGCAAACCCACAGCTCAATTATTGGATGGGTAAAACCCAACTTTCTCGCTCTGGACAGCCCATTTCTCCCTCTTCTTCTACCTCTCTCTTCTCCTACTGGCCACCGAGGGCATCCAAGGCCATCTCCTACTTCTTTACTCCCTCCTAGAGCTACCAGACACCTTTGGTCATGACCACATGCATAGAAAATGGCCATGCCGGCCATTTGGGCACTCTGGAGCGCGCTACAGTGTGCTCCCGCACTGTAGCCGCCCCCTTCCAACCACCTCCGGCCACCTCGGGCCTCCCCAGCACGCCCGACGGTGCGCCTCAATGTCCGCGTCACGCCACGCCTCTGTCCCCCTCCTCCCTCTCCCTCTCTCGCACCTGCTCGCACGCGCGCTGGCCTCCCGAGCGCACCAATGGCGCGGCTCACACGCGCGGCGTCTCTGACCCCTCCCCGCTCTCTCCCTCAGCTCCCCTCGGCGTAGTCCATGCCCAGCAACACCCCAGACATGGCGCCAGCTCCTCCCGAGCCCTGTGGCAACGAGCAGGAGCTCGCCGGCGCACGGCTCCACGGCACCCCGTCGTTCGCCTATTTATAGGCCTCCCCGTGCCATTATCTCCTCACCACTCGCTCTCTCACTCCCCTAATCACCCCCTACACCACTCACCCCTCTCCAGAGCCGCCCGAGCTCGAGCTCAAGCTCCGCCGCTTCGGCTCGCCGGAGTTCATGAGGTACAGGCCTCCCCCGCTCCTCCTCTGCCCGGTCTGAAACCGCCTCCTCCCACTCATCACTTCCCCTCTCTCCCCCGCCCCGTTTGCAGCCGGAGTCGACTGGAACGACCACCACCCTATGCTCCTCCGCCGTGCCTCCTCGTTGCCGGCGAACCAGGCTACCCCGGCGACCACAACCACCTCCACCCGAACGGCGACACGACTCTGAGCCCAGCCGTGCCCTCACCCGACCTCGCCGTGCCCTGCATCGTCACCGGTTAGCTCGCCAGCCGTCTGGACTCATGGTTAGGGATGAAAGGCAGGCCCTGCCTGTCAGCCCCTCCCCTCCATCGCCCCCCTCTGTCTCGCTGATGCCTGGGCCCGGCCCGTCAGGTTTAAACCTGGCGCGCGCGTGTGCACCAGTGCGCTGGGCCGCCACTTTGGCTGGGCCTGCTGTGCTGCGGCTATTCTGGCCCAGCAGGCACAGAGCCCTTTTTCCTTTTTCTTTTTCTGTCACCTTTCCAAAAATTCCACAGGATAATATTTGTCCAAATAAATTAATTCCAACTCCTAACTTCCTAAAGTATTGCAACCTATTTAATGGTGCAACTTTCATTCAAATCCAACAACCTTTTCTTCACTGTAAATATTTAAATGTGATTTTAAGCATTTAAATATACCTTTGTAAATCCATTTCTCCTATTCTGCTACTCCAAATCCAAAACTAGGAATCTTCCCCTTCTTAGTTTTCACCCTAGTATTTAACAAAAAATGAGTTGACATTTTTTGAGCACTTTGGTTTTTCTGTTTTATTATTGCCTTATTTTTTTTCGTTATTATTTTGCGATGATAGATTGCGTTGCTGACGAAGGAGTTGGACTAGAAGACTTTGAAGACCCAGAAGACTTTGTTGAGCCAGGCAAGCAGCCCTTTGACCATGTCTATGAAACCCTTTTTATGCATGTCATATAGCACCATATTGTTGTTGCAACGGAATCATGATGAGGTAGTAACCACTTTGATGGTTTGCCATCGTACTTCCTCGTTGATACTTGCATTGTGCATGACCCTACCTTCTTATGAGGGTTATGCCGGTGGGAGAAGATAGGATGTTAAAGTAGATTCTACGCAAAAAGGGACGGGTATATGCATGATGAAGGAGACAGAGTATTTTCAAAAGACTTTTCGAAAACCCCGTCGGGTGCCACTTATGCCCGAGGGAGATGATGAGATGGGTAACCACTTGATGACGAAGTGGTGTACCGAGGCAAGTGTGTGTTGTTTTCGAAAAGGATTAGATTTAAGATTTGTCAACTGTCCCAACCTTACATGTGCAACCACTCTACCCTTGTATGGGAAAGGGCATTATTGATTACCCAGGCCGATACTAGCTTGGAGCCTGCATTACTAGCGATGGGGCAGAGTTGGTGCTCTCTCTCGGGATGGGGTCGTGCCAGGTAGGGCGGCCATGACTGTTTTCACAGGGCACCGGATACACCGTGGTGTCGCCTCTCGGATGTTACGATCTCGAGTGAGTCTCGTATGATGTACATCGTGAGGATACGGAACAACGAGTGGACTCCTTGTTAGTGTCGTCTAGGGAAGGATAGTGATCGGGTGCTTACCCTGGGTACTTGGGGTATCGCGGGTCGTGGATGACACGGAAGTTCCCCGGATCTTGTCGGTAAAGTGTGCAACCTCTGCAGAGTGTAAAACTATTCGAATAGCCGTGTCCACGGTCAAGGACAGTTGGGCGGTGCTCCTTAAACTACTTCCAGAGCTTCACAAACCAGTGTGTGTGTTTGGATAATTGCGAAGAACTACTTGGGTCAAGTCAAGGGACTTGACATGATTGAGTTGGGTTGGTGCCCACTCTATTTATGTTGATATTTGTAACCTGTCCTCATGGTTACTTGAATTCTCCTGATACATGTCTTACAAGTTGCTGAACATGTCATTGCACTCAAAACTAGCTTTCTGTAAAAATTTACCTATATCATGTATTGTTGCATCTTGGACCAAAACATGGGTTGCTTGCGAGTACATTCAAAGTACTCATTGGCTTGCCACTAGTTATTTAATTGGTCAGGCATGGAAGAACCGAAGTTCGAAGAAGAGTTCTTTGGAGACGAACATGCGAACTAGGACGTTTCCCAGTCAGAATGCCTGTAGGGTTAAGGCAGATGGCATGGGTTCTACTTATTGACGAAGATTTCCGCTGCTTGTGTTTCATTTGGTGTTCAGCCCTTAAGGCTTTATCAATGTAAGACTTGACCATAATGGTCATAATTCGTGTAAGATGGTATGTATGGATGTACGACTCTTGTTATTCAGCTTCTGTGTGTTCAGCGAGCATTGATCTCTGGGATCACTGTACACGTGCATTCGGTGATCTCGACTTATGAGTCGGGGTCCCCACAGAGCTGGTATCAGAGCCATCCTGACTGTAGGAAGCCTTAGTTAGCATGGACGTTAGTTAGCTTGAGACCATCTAAACTTCTCTTCTTTTCTAATGCTCACCCAACCCAAAATATATTTCCCTTATTGACCTCTCCCTTTCAACCTCTGTAGATGGCCGTTGCTCCCTTTAGACTCCTTACGACAGGATTTCCATCACTCCTAAGAGATTGCCTCCAACAATGCCACTATCCCTTGCTGCCCATATACACCCTGCACGGACTAGAAAATGATGTGCTCGAGAAGGAGTTCTACGCCAAGGTTTTTGTGCCTGCCAAGACCTCACCTCAGGGGTGGTTCTTCGTTGGACCACCTATGCCAACAAGAGACCTAACCATCCAGAAGCACTCGTCCGTCTTTGAAATCTCCTTCCAGAAATGAAAGAAGAACATTCCACCCGCTACCTACCTGGAAAGAGCGGATTTGGAGCTCCGACTCAAGTGATGATTTCCCCAGAAGACGAGGATCCAACCCTCAAGTACCAGATCCATTTCGTCAACACAGGAGACTACCTTCTACGCCACCTTACCGAAGCATTTCTCAAGGCTCTCCAAGATCTCCCTTCACTTCTGCACCTCCACTGCCTCGAGAAGAAGAAGGTGGTCGAGCAAGAACAACAAATCACTTCCCTAGAAGCCCACATTTTTAATCAGGAGCAGCAAATCAAGGAACTTCAGAAAGATCGCAACCAAACCCCACACAAAAGGCATAGGAATGGATTTCCATACCCACCTCATAGAGGATCACCATCAGGCTCCTGCACTGTAGCCGCCCCCTTCCAACCACCTCCGGCCACCTCGGGCCTCCCCAACACGTCCGACGATGCGCCTCGACGTCTGCGTCACGCCACACCTCTGTCCCCCTCCTCCCTCTCCCTCTCTCGCCCCTGCTCGCATGCGCACTCGCCGCCCGAGCGTGCCAATGGCGCGGCTCATACGCGCGGCGTCTCTGACCCCTCCCCGCTCTCTCCCTTAGCTCCCCTCGGCGTAGTCCACACCCAGCAACACCCCAAACATGGCGCCAGCTCCTCCCGAGCCCTGTGGCAACGAGCAGGAGCTCGCTGACGCACGGGTCCATGGCACCCCATCGTTCGCCTATTTATAGGCCTCCCCGTGCCATTCTCTCCTCACCACTCGCTCTCTCACGCCCATAATCACCCCCTACACCACTCACCCCTCTCTAGAGCCGCCCGAGCTCGAGATCGAGCTCGAGCTCCGCCGCTTCAGCTCGCCGGAGTTCGCGAGGTACATGCCTCCCCCGCTCCTCCTCTGCTCCGATCTGAAACCGCCTCCTCCCATTGATCATTTCCCCTCTCTCCCCCGCCTCGTTTGTAGCCGAAGTCGACCGGAACGACCACTACCCGACGCTCCTCCGTCGTGCCTCCTCGTCGCCGGCGAACCAGGCTACCCCGGCGACCGCAACCACCTCCACCTGAACGGCGACACGACTCTGAGCCCAGCCGTGCCCTCGCCTGACCTCGTCGTGCCCTGCATCGTCGCCGGTGAGCTCGCCAGCCGTTTGGACTCGGGGTTAGGGATGACAGGCGGGCCTCACCTGTCAGCCTCTCCCCTCCATCACCCCCCTGTCTCGCTGACGCCTGGGCCCTGCCCGTCAGGTTTAAACCTGGCGCGCACGCGTGCACCAGTGCGCTGGGCCGCCACTTTGGCTGGGCCTGCTGCGTTGCGGCTGTTCTGGCCCAACAGGCATAGAGCCCTTTTCCCTTTTTCTTTTTCTGTCACCTTTGCAAAAATTCCATAGGATAAAATATTTGTCCAAATAAATTAATTCCAACTCCTAAATTCCTAAAGTATTGCAACCTATTTAATGGTGCAACTTTCATTCAAATCCAACGAACTTTTCTGCACTGTAAATATTTAAATGTGATTTTAAGCATTTAAATATACCTTTGTAAATCCATTTCTCCTATTTTGCTACTCCAAATCCAAAACTAGGAATCTTCCCCTTCTTAGTTCTCACCCTAGTATTTAACAGAAATGAGTTGGCATTTTTTTGAGCACTTTGGTTTTTCTGTTTTATTATTGCTTCATTTTTTTTCGTTATTATTTTGCAACGATAGATTGTGTTGCTGAAGAAGGAGTTGGACCTGAAGACTTTGAAGACCCAGAAGACTTTGTTGAGCTAGGCAAGCAGCCCTTTGACCATGTCTATGAAACTCTTTTTATGCATGTCATATAGCACCATATTGTTGTTGCAACGGAATCATGATGAGGTAGTAACCACTTTGATGGTTTGCCACCGTACTTCCTCGTTGATACTTGCATTGTGCATGACCCTACCTTCTTATGAGGGTTATGCCAATGGGAGTAGATAGGATGCTAAAGTAGATGCTACGCAAAAAGGGACGGGTATATGCATGATGAAGGAGATAAAGTATTTTCAAAATACTTTTCGAAAACCCCGTCGGGTGCCACTTATGCCCGAGGGAGATGATGAGATGGGTAACCACTTGATGACGAAGTGGTGTACCGAGGCAAGTGTGTGTTGTTTTCGAAAACGGATTAGATTTAAGATTTGTCGACTGTCCCAACCTTACATGCGCAACCACTCTACCTTTGTATGGGAAAGGGCATTATTGATTACCTAGGCTGATACTAGCTTGGAGCCCACATTACTAGTGACGGGGGAGAGTTGGTGCTCTCTCTCGGGATGGGGTCGAGCCTGGTAGGGCGGCCATGACTGTTTTCACAGGGCACCGGATACACCGTTGTGTCCCCTCTCGGATATTACAATCTCGAGTGAGTCTCGTATGATGTACATCGTGAGGATACGGAACAATGAGTGGACTCCTTGTTAGTGTCGTCTAGGGAAAGATAGTGATCGGGGGCTTACCCCGGGTACTTGAGATATCGCGATCATGGATGACACAGAAGTTCTCCGGATCTTGTGGGTAAAGTGTGCAACCTCTGCAGAGTGTAAAACTATTCGAATAGCTGTGTCCATGGTCAAGGACAATTGGGCGGTGCTACTTAAACTACGTCCAGAGCTTCACAAACCAGTGTGTGTGTTTGGATAATTGGGGAGAACTACTAGGGTCAAGTCAAGGGACTTGACATGATTGAGTTGGGTTGGTGCCCACTCTATTTATGTTGATATATGTAACCTATCCTCATGGTTACTTGAATTCTCCTAATGCATGTCTTACAAGTTGTTGAACATGTCATTGCACTCAAAACTAGCTTTCTGCAAAAATTTACCTATATCATGTATTGTTGCATCTTGGACCAAAACATGGGTTGCTTGCGAGTACATTCAAAGTACTCATTGGCTTGCAACTGGATATTTAATCGGCCAAGCATGGAAGAACGGGAGTTCGAAGAAGAGTTCTTTGGATACGAACATGCGAACTAGGACGTTTCCCAGTCAGAATGCCTGTAGGGTTAAGGCAGATGGCATGGGTTCTACTTATCGACGAAGATTTCCACTGCTTGTGTTTCATTTGATGTTCAGCCCTTAAGGCTTTAGCAATGTAAGACTTGACCATAATGGTCATAATTCGTGTAAGACGGTATGTATGGATGTAAGACTCTTGTTATTCAGCTTCTGTGTGTTCAGTGAGCATTGATCTCTGGGATCACTGTACACGTGCATTCGGTGATCTCAACTTATGAGTCGGGGTCCCCACACCTTGCTCGGGTTCAGTTAGAGCCCAACACCTCACACCCATGTGCGTGCGTGTATGAGAGAAACGCACAAACCTCCGTGCATCGCTCGACCCTGACCACCCACCGTAACTGGGAACACCCCGATATTTTCCTCGCCCTCGCTTCTACCACAGTTTTTTCTATCATGGACGACCCAAAGAATGTCATGCAGCTGCGTCTCCAGCCTGCCCAGGAGGAAAAGCCCATTTTCTGTCATGATTTTTTGTCATAGAAGTAGGAGCCCATCACATCTATGATGATACCGGGTTTTGTCACAATTATCATCATAGAAGTGTCATAAGTATGACAGGAAAAAAATTCGTTCAGCCCAAAATGTTAGGGATGTGTCTTTTTTTTGTAGTGCACGAAGAAGACGAACGGGCATAGTCAAACGAATCCTCACACTCGCAACAAATCAAATATCAAGAAGAAGCACAATCGGAAAGAAACAAACAACATGGTAAACCAACAAGCATAAACATGGTATGACGCACAATCAAGTATGATGCATGTCCGATTTAATGAGTCATGGCAAAGTGCAACAAATAATACTACAAATTATGTGGAGCTCAATATGCAACGAGTTGCATATTGATGAAACACCACATTCGAGTATTTAGTTCGCTCTTGTTTATGCTACTTATCAGTATTAAATGTTGGTTAGCATGGCAAGAGGTGAAGCATAAGTAAACAACCAACTTACGCAAGTTTAAATGGGGCCGGAAATAACAAACAACAATTCTGAAAAATCCTCATATGCAAATTTCGAATTTGGTACTGTTCTACCCTAAACCATATTTTTAGAGTTGTTAAACATGAAAAGTAATGCCACCATGTTTATGCATTTTTCTACCCCATTTACATATAAACTTTATTTAATTTGGAGCTACGGTTATTTAGATATGAAATACACCATTTTAGCATGTCATTTATGCAAATTAAATAAAACAACATGTTTAAACATTTTGGACATGGATGAAAGCAACATATTATGAAACTAGATGAAAATCTAAGCATTTTACTTATAAAGTTTGTTTCAAACCGATGCATGTTTGTTTAGTTATTAAATGCATGAACTTGAAGGACTTTTCTGTAAAACTGGCAGTCTCTGAATAATTGAACAAATTCGTAGACGCTGAAAAAAACATACACAAGCCGAATCTGGCTGGGCCAACAGTGTACAGGAGAGGGGCTGCTCACCCATGGGCTTCGGCCTGGTCGGTGAGGCAGTGGGCCACAGAGCACATGCTGGGCCTTGGCGAAGGTGCGGTCAATGCGAGCGGGCGAATGAGCGCAAGACGAGCGAGCGCTTGCTCGTTGTAGAGGAAGCAGAGGCCGCGGAAGGTGATGGCAAGGCAGGGGATGGTGGCCGACGATGGAGTCAACGCAAAGGACTTGGCTTGCAGCGCGATGTAGGGACAAACAGAACGCGACGACCTTGATCTCCGGCTAGCAGGCAGCGGCGGGGTCGTCGAAGCCGGGAACGGTCGCGGGAGGCTTGGAGGAGGCCAGATCTGGTGAGGTGGGGCACTGAGGAGGCGGTGGTTGGACTTGAAGAAAGACGGAGGGATCCAGTCGAGGAGGAGGTGGATCCGGCTTGTGAAGGCAGAGCAGCGCTAGATGTGGGAGGGGGCACCTAGGCGACAACGGCTGGGTCGAACGGCGACGAGGGAGCTCTAGCCTTGGCATCCATGGTAGTCTCCTGTTGCTGTGAGTTACGGAGAGAGAGAGAGGGAGAGATCTTGAGGAGACAGAAAGAAGAAGAAAAAGAGAGGTGGACAGAGCAGGGAGCAGGGGAGCCGCAACGGAGGCTGGAGCCTTGGGCGGCTCGGGCGCCAAGATGATCCCCGATGCGAGAGGAGGCTGTGGTCGATGAGCTCAGGGTCCTCCTGGTACAGATCGAGCGAGGGTGCCGGAGAGAGACACAAGATCGAGGGGATTAGGAGGAGTGCACTGGTTGGTTCGGGTTTGACTCCAAGGAAGGAGGAGGCTGGTCGGTGGTGGATTGGGTAGGAGAGAAAAACGATGAGGAGACACCGGGTGGAGGCGACCGTATGGGACGGATGGGACAGCTCCTTGGATCAGGGTTCGGTCTATGAAAGCACAAGTGCTCCCTGGGTGATTTTGGTAATCAATGACAACATATCTCTTGTTGGACTAATACTTTTATCGATTATATTTCAGATGAGTTCAACATTGGCATGGCAAGGACAAGAGGATGTGAAACCCCTTCAAAATGCTAAGGACAAGGATTGGCAAAGGCTCAAGACTCTTCATTTTCATTTTAGTGATCCAAGATCACATTGAGTCAATAGGAAAGCCAATACTATTAAAAGGGGATGAGGTGTTGCTTAATGGTCTACTTGCTCAGGTGCTTAGTGATATTGCTCCAAAAACCCTAAGCCACTTTCTCATTTCCACATATGTCCAAAACCTAAAGTCAAACTCAGCCCCACCAATTTGATCTATCCGGCGCCATCGAGTTCATTTGACATAGCCACTGCCCGAAACCCTCATCAATTCGGTCACCATGATACGGAACTCGGTCTCACCGAGATGGCCTTGCAAACTCTATGTTGCCTATTGCAATTATTTCAGTCTCACCGAGATGTGCAATCGGTCACACCGAGTTTTCTTGACCAACCCTCTGTTTGATAAATTGTTGAAATCGGTCTCACCGATTTTATGCGATCGGTCTCACCGAGATGAAGTTTTTCCCTAGCCCTAGCACATCGGTCCCACCGAGTTGATCATGTTGGTCCCACTGAGATTCCTAACGTTCACATTTTGAACTAAATCGGTCTCACCGAGTTTCTCTATTCGGTCTGACTAAGGTGGGTCAAATGTGTGTAACAGTTCAATTTTGTGTGGAGGCTATATATATATATACCTTTCCGCACCCTTCTCCATTAGAGAGAGAGAGCCATCAGAACGTGCCTACACTTCCACTACTCATTTTTTGAGAGAGAACCACCTACTCATGTGTTGAGACCAAGACATTCCAATCCAACCACAAGAATCTTGATCTCTAGCCTTCCCAAGTTACTTTCCACTCAAATCATCTTTCTACCATAGCCAAATCTATGTGAGAGAGTTGAGTGTTGGGGAGACTATCATTTGAGGCACAAGAGCAAGGAGTTCATCACCAACACACCATCTATTACCTTTTGGAGAGTGGTGTCTCCTAGATTGGTTAGGTGTCACTTGGGAGCCTCCGTCAAGATTGTGGAGTTGAAGCAAGGAATTTGTAAGGGCAAGGAGATCGCCTACTTCATGAAGATCTACCCAAGTGAGGCAAGTCCTTTGTGGGTGATTGCCATGGTGGGTTAGACAAGGTTGCTTCTTTGTGGACCCTTTGTGGGTGGAGCTCTCCGTGGACTCGCGCAACCGTTACCCTTTACTGTGTCTATCGGAACCATGCCAAAAATCTCTGTGTCTTCATTGCATTTGCACACTCCAATCCCATCCCTTTACTTTTTTGCAACTAGCATCCTTTACTATTTCCGTTGCCTATACTCTTGCCATGCTTGCTTGAATTGTGTACGGAATGTTTAAAATTGTGCTGATCTTCAACCTCAACTTGAAAATCATAAAAACTGCTACCTTTACTTGTTGAGGGTCTAATCCCCCCTCTAGACACCTGTTCTCGATCCTTTCAATTGGTATCAGACCTTTGGTCTCCATTGCTGATCTCCGACGTGGCCGTCCATTGGAGGAGGGGCGGCCAACGGAAGCAAAGCCGGTGCGCCGCCCTGTCCTCCTCTTCCCCGGGCGCCATGGTGACCTCGGCCTCGTCCCCTTCCTCTCCCCCTCGTGACAGGCTCCGCCGCTGGAGGCTCCGAAGGAGGAGGAATACGCTGTCGAGCAGAAGCCCTCGTCGCCGCCATCAAAGCACCCGCACACCCTCTAACCATGGCGAATGGAGGAAAGATGCTAAGCAGAAGGGGGAGGAGAAGGTGAGTACGGAAAAGCACCGACCCTCTCCCTTTTTATAGAAGGGCAGGACCGAGGCCTGGCCTCCCAACCCAAAAGGCGGCTGCCCTGCTCGACCAATGCGGCCTCCTGAAGCGTAGGGAATTGGGACCGACCCGCTGCCCCAATCAGCGACGCCTCGTTTCTCGCCTCGATGTTAATGACCACGCCCTCCACATCCACTGCCTGCCTTTCCTAATGCTTGGGGGACACATGGCGAGTGAGTCGGAGGCATAAAGACAAGTGGGGTGACCGTTTTTCCACCCCGTGATTGTGTGGAGCGGCGCCATGCAGGACACGACCAAAGTCCGCTTGGTAAATGAGTAGCGCCCCTACAAATTCCTCTTTTTTATGAGGGAAGCGTGCACCACCTCTTTACTATCCACTGCAAGATGATGCAAGTGTGCTACGACCGTCCCACACATGACCCCCACTTCACACCCTCAATGCAGATCGTGGGGAAGCGCAACTCGCGAAGAGATTGTGGAAGTTAAGTCTCTGCCACACATGCCCGCGCATTGCTTTGGGCCTGGCCCAACTACGCCTTGCGCTTCTGTGTGGCCCAGACCTGGGGTTCTTGTTGGTGTACAGAAGTATGGGCTCTTCGATGCCCCTTAATTGTGCACGGGCAGTTATAGCCACACCCATGGCAGGGCAGGAGAAGACAAAACATGAAACTGCCAAGACAGATAATCAATACAGTGAATAAAGAGCAAAGGACAAGCTGGACCTCCCGCGACAACATCCTTGCCGGGGTGACCTATAGAGCACCAGCAAGGCCATCACCCGTGAGGCTGAGAGTCTGACACCATCAACAATGTCAAGGCCAAGGCTTAGGGGGTATGTGCAAAGTAGCATGCAGATCTTTGTGAAGATTGATAGCCTACGGGTCCACATGGGACCAGAAGACGAAGACCCCCCGGCAAGACCCTTGACCGGGACGACCGCGAGGCCCCCAGCAAGCCTTGCCGGGGATGATTATGCACCTGCGACTAGGACCCGCGTCCGACAAGGTTTCGCCACCTCACCACTGCTCTAGTGCGACGACCAGCGTGCCAACTAAGCAGGTGCCTGCATGGCAGCATGCATATCTTTGCGGAGGCTCTACCACCGGGCCAACATAGCAGCTAGCTAGCCAGTGTGGCGCTGCATGCCTCCTTAGCCTGGACGCGTGTCAAGGCAAGGAAGGGAGACGACAGATGGGACGACTCCGGTTGCCGTCCCCGATAAAGTGAGAGAGCACGTAGGCAGCGCATTAAGTGTGTTTGTCCTACGAGGCCCGTGATAAGTATGTACACTTTAGATACTTTCCACCTCCTGTGTGCCGCTCGGGCAACCCCTTTGACATATAAAAGGAGGCCGTAGGCATACTGAGGGAGGATTCTGACTTTTTGAGCTAGGCGTGCACCGCAGCTAGTTCAAGAGCTCAAGAACACAGAATACACATACAAGCAGGACTAGGGTATTACGCATCTTTGCGGCCCGAACCTGGGTAAAAATCCCCTCGCACTGATCACTAGACCCGCTCTTCGTGCAGCTCCTCTCCGTGCCAACCGTAGAAGAGATCGCCCCTGATCCCATAGGTGTTCGTTTCCCCCGACATCTTTGGCGCTCCAGGTAGGGGGCAGAAGTTGTGAGATTCTGGTCTATCACTTAGTGAAGTAGTTTCTTCATCGCCATGGCTCCGAAGAAGAAGACGATTGCAGCGGTCGGTTCTTCTGAAGCCGCTCCGCCCATGCCAGCACGGACGGGCGACGTGGTAGACACCGGTGGTGGAGGAGATCAAAAATTGTCCATGCCACCCTGATACGAGAAGCCAGTCGAGCGGCGTCGTCCACATCGGTGACGACGGTCCGTGCTCCGCTGCGCCCAAGGATGGAACTGCGCTACCTACGGGTGGCCCGGGCACCTCCAAGGGAAGAAAGATGCTCCCACCAGCGCATGCGCCATGGTCCTCTCAGCTCGCGCGTGACGAACAACGCACGATGTTGAGGACCCCGGGCGTCGCCATGGCAAGAGCCCTCAATGTCACTCTCAAGATGCGCAGGGCCGACATGCATGCCATGATGCTAGCGAAAAAGGCGCGTGGCCACGGAATCGTGATGGAACTCCTTCTAACATAGATAGAAGTCCAAATTCCTCCTATTCCTTGCGCCTATCGCTGCCACCGACATGAGCAGAAGCATTGGCATGAGCGTAGCTACTCCTCGACTTCCCTCATGCTGTGGAGAAGCAAGAAGAGTGGAGGCTGCCATCCAAAGGCTTATTGGCCACGCCAACAGGGATGGCCACTGGGAAGCAAGTCCCTCGCGGCGTCGGACCAATGAGCCGGCGTGCGTTGACAGTTGGAGGGTTGGAGGCGCCGCAACCATGGTGCACTCCGCTCCACCGCGACCGGTCCATCGGGTTGACGCTCGTGATAAAGTTTCCAAGGCGTCGTCCGACCCATGAGCGCGTTGCGACCAATGTCAAGTTCTTCGGGTGCGGCTCAGGTAAGATGCCTGGACTACTATCGAGCGGCGACGAAGGCGCATCACCAATTTGATAGGCGTGCTGGGCCTACTTCGTGTACGCCTGTGCCGGGGGATGTTGGCGACTTGCCCTATGCAACAACTTGGTCCAGCGTTCACCCGTGAGCTGCAGCAGTTCCAGTGGCCCACCACCCGCATGTTCAAGCCGGAGGTCCTGGAGAAGTACGAGGCAAGATCCATCCGTCTGAGTTCTTGAGCGTTTACACCATCGCGATGCAAGCTGCCGGAGCACAAGACGACAAGGTACTCGCCAACTATTTCCCGTTGATGCTCAAGCCCAACCTGGGGTCATGGTTGATGCACTTGCCGATAGATTCCATCTCCTCTTGGTCGGATCTGTGCCATGAGTTTTTGGTGCCTTCACGGGCGACCACGTAGCTCCGGGCCAGGCAAGCGATTTGCCTGTGATCCCTCACAGGGACGGCGAATGCTTGCGCAAGTACATACAGAGATTCAGCCATGTGCAGTACAACATTCGCAATGTTCATCCCGCCGCTGTCATCAGCGCGTTCCATCAGAACATGCGCAATCATAATATGCGTGAAGAGCTGACGATGAACAAAGTTGCAGATGTTGCTGAGCTGTATGTTCTGGCTGGCAGATGTGCCCGAGCTGAGGAAGGAAGAAAGTACCCCGGCGAAGATGCCGATGTGGGAAGTGACTCTGAAGATGAAGACATCGTCGCCCCGGCAAAGAAGGGCCGATGACGCAACAGGAAGCACAATGGCAAGATTGTGCTTACCGTTGAGGAATCCGGCGACCCTGGCACTGGTAAGAAGTCCAAGGTTGACGACCCCAGGAAGGAGATTGCCAGGTGCAATGCCCGCCGGGCCTTAGCGGCTGCTGGCAAGTCAGATGGCTTTGACAAGAAGTATTGCAAGATTCACCGTACCAAGGGCCACAACCTCCAAAACTGCTGCCAAGTTGAGCAGCTGATGGAGAAGCAGAGGGCTGAGTACGAGAGACGAGACAAAGAGAAGGGCCAAGGTGGTGTTGAGGGATCCGACAAGAAGTGCAGTGGACGAGGAGGTCGCAGCGACAAGGAGAAGCAAGAAGGGAGGCCTACCCAAGGCCGCGACAAGAAAGAGGAGGATGACGATCATGATTATGATGACGAGTCCACCAACCATGAGTTTCAGAAGGCGACAGAGGTCATGTACGTTGACGGAGGTGCCTTGTTGCATCCTCCCACCGCCAACTTAAATAGTGGGCGCGTGAGATTAATGCGAAGAAACCGATGGTCGACGCCCAGAAGCCACTAAAGTGGTCCCACACACCTATCATTTTCGACGTCGAGGATCACCCTGATCGCACAACCGTGGTCGGGTGTTTGCCGTTGTTGGTCTCACCAACGATACGCAACCTCAAGGTGATGAAAATGTTAGTTGACGGTGGGGCCGGTCTAGACTTGATCTTGCCCAATGTGATCAAGAGGCTCTAGATCTGGCACGCCCAATATGCGATCCTATCCGAGAGGAACTCGAAGGTCCCACCAAGGATAGAGCCGCATATTGGAGACACTTATGCAAGGTGGATATCATTACATCATACCATTACATAATAGACGGGGATACATACAAAAGGCATACAATGCCACATGAATACAACAACATCATACATAAGGGCAACATCCGACTACGGATGAAACACAAACGGAAACTCAAACGACATCCACCCTACTAGCCTAGGCTGCCGACTAGGAACCTAACCCCTGAACGAAGAAGAAGAAGAAGAAGAACTCCAAGACAAGCATGCATCGCTCTCACATCAGATCATCGCATTACCTGTACCTGCAACTGTTGTTGTAGTAATCTGTGAGCCATGTGGACTCAGCAATCCCATTACCATGGGTATCAAGACTAGCAAAGCTTAATGGGTATGGAATGGATAAGTGGTGAGGTTGCAGCAAGCGACTAAGCAATGTATGGTGGCTAACTTACAAGTACAAGAGTAAGATGAGAAGCTATGCAAACGGCCGCAAACTAGTAATGATCAAGAAGAGATCCTGAACTACTTACGTTCAAACATAACCCCACCTGTGTTCTCTTCTCGAACTCACCCGAAAAGAGACCATCACGGTTACACACGCGGTTGGTGTATTTTAATTGAAATCTGGTGTCAAGTTCTCTACAACCGGACATTAAAAATTCCCATCTGCCACATAACCATGGGCACGGCTTTTGAAAGTTTAAACCTTGCAGGGGTGTCCCAACTTTGCCCATGACAAGCTCACGATCCGCGGAGACAATCCTCCATCGCAGGACCCTCCGATCAGACTTGGAATCCCGATGCACAAGACATTTCGACAATGGTAAACTAATCCAGCAAGACCTCCGGCGTGCCGACACCCTGATAGTAGCCGCGCGTATCTCGTCTAAGGCCATGTCCGTATGTAACAAGCTATGAGTAAAACCAGCCCTAGAGTTTACCCGAGGTGGCCTCGTAGGCTGCCCGTTTGGGACCAACACCATCAGCACTGGCCCCCTTGTATTATGTAGAATTACTCCTTGGGTAGCGCTAACTCCCTATGCATCAAATTTAATATCAAGTTTAGTTATTATGTTGGGAAAATGGTAAAATCAATGTTGGGCCTTGCTGGAAGAGTTTTATTCAAAGAGAACTGTCAAGAGGGGCCCATAAACCCTCATCATGTTAGGGACGCAAAATCAAGGAACATAACAACAGTATGACAAAAACTAGGGCGGCAAGAGTGGAGCAAAACACCAGGCATAAGGCCGAGCCTTCCACCCTTTACCAAGTATATACGTGCATTAATTCAATAAGAGATATTGTGATATCCCATGATATCCATGTCCCAACTTGGAACAACCTGCAACTGCACCTACAACTAGCAACGCTATAAGAGGGGCTGAGCAAAGTGGTAACATAGCCAAACAACAGTTTGCTGGGATGGTGAAAAAGGTTAGAGTCTATCATGGCAATTTGGGAGGCTTGATAAACAAGTGGTAGGAAGCGCGACATAGCGATAACATCGAAACAACTAGCATAGCAATGATAGTAGTGAGATCCAAGGTGACGGTAATCTTTCCTGAAATCCTACTAGGAAGAAGAATGATTCCATGAAGACGACGAACGCACGTAGACGAACCAAGTGTAGATGAATGAATCCTCACGATCAGAACAAAACAGGAACTATCGAGAAGAAGCACTACCGGAAAAGAAGCAAACAACACGATAAACACACAACACATAAACAAGGCATGATGCACAACCAACTATGATGCATGACAAAGGCTATATGATGCTACTCATGGGAAGAGATGATGCATACAAGAACATCACATCAAAGCAAGTTTAAATGAGGCCAGAAACAGCATATAACAATTCCGGTAAGTCCTCACATGCAAATTTCAAAATTGGTCCAGATCTGAATAACACATTATTTTAAGGTTGTTAAACAGAAAGTTAAGATGCACCATGATGATCTCCATGAATTTCTAGTCAAGTTACATATAAAGTTCATTTAATTCGGAGCTGCGGCCTAGAAAATATGAGCAACACAAGTTGGCATAGATGCAAAATGCATTCAAACATCAAGCACACACTTTCAACATGGATGCAATAAGATATTATGAAAGTACATGCAAATCTAAACAAGTTTCATATAGAGCATGCTCAAAACGGAGCAACGGTGCAACACATACACTCCAAACAAGTTATAACAACAATCTACCCAAAATAGCAAGTAGGCACTTTGCAATCATCGAAACAACATTCTACAGTAACTATACATAGCAAAGAAGGGCATGGCTTCAATGTATACATAACAAAGAGAAAATAACATCAATGCATCATATGCATATGGCTCATGGATTAGTAGGAACCAACAAGACAATTTTGAATGTTGAAACGGTTTCAGCAAGTGTAAAACAGCAGCATTATCATATCATGTTTGCAAGCATGGAACAGAGGGCATACGATGTCCAAAATTATCAAACATGCCATGTGATAAAATTACTCATACAATACTTAAAAACATGTAATTATAAAATCTCCAAAAGAGACATAGATTAACTAATATCAAGCTCACAACCTGGCATTATGAAGTTAACAGATAACTGGAACATCATTTAGGCAAGTTCATGGCAATGAAAACTTATGCTACATGACATATATGAGGCATAAAAAGGAAAGAAATTCTAGAGAATAACATGGATATCAAAACATGTCAATTAAGCATCTCCAGGTTATGCATGTATTTGATGGTAGCTTCAAGTAAACATAGCAACATGATATAACAGTTTCAGACTTGACATAACAATAACAACAAGTAGCCCACTTCACAAGCTTGATGCACTCAGTACATGGCATATAAAAATACATTGATTGCACCACAGTAAATATGGCATAATTATGCTCCTAAAACATGTTGACATGATGCTCAAAATAAAACCACACAAAAAGATATAAAAATGACAAATAGGCAAGTTATAACAGTTCTCATCAGTTAACATCAGCAAGCACTTTTGCAACAGGGATTAATTTGTAAAGATGCACCCTAACATGAATATAACAGCAACCAACATGAAGAGCACTCTGAGATGAACATTTTCATAACAGATCATCACCATAGGATCAACAGGGACAAAATTACAGCACTCACAAACTGCATACATGATGTTAACAAGCAACAGATTTCAGCAGTTTATATCACTTGGTAGTTTTACAATGAAGATTAAGGCATCAACACGAACAGTAACATGAATGCAAATTACACTAGCATGTAGAGCATCAAGAGATGAACATTTTGGCATATCATGCACGCAAAACGATGCAACATGCACAAAGTTATCACATGGCAAACATGACTACATTATGCTGATTTTCCCAGACAGCCATATTTTCAGGAAAAAAACAGGTGAGCAAGGCACATTATATTACGCATAGGGCGGGGTTTAGTGTGCTGCTCACCCTGGGCTCGGCCCATGTCGCGGGGGAGGCGGACTGGGACGGCGGAGAGGCGGCTCGGGCCGGGCACAACTGGGCCTTGGAGGCATGGGGCCCACGTGAGGAGCTCGACCTCCTACTTGATCCCGCCAGGATCAGAGGAGCAGGGGAGGCGGCACTACTCCGGCAAGGCGGGGCGGTCCTTCAGCGATGGGGCGACCAGTGGACGGTGGGGATCGGGAGATTCGGATGCAGGGGCTCCGGATCCGGTGACGGCGGGTAGAGGGGGCTCCGGATCGGGACGGACGATGCGAGGGAGGTCGACCGGCAGGGAGTTCCGACGAGCTCGCGAGGGAGCTCCTGCACAGGCGTGCCATGGCGTCGGGGAGGCGAGCAGCTCGGGCGGCGAATGGGCGTTGCAGGGCGGCGGAGGTGCGGGGCCGGGGCAGTGGGGGCGAACGGCGGCGCAGGGAAGGTGAGGCAGGGCTTGTCACCGGCGAGCGAGGATGGTGGGACAGCATGGAGACAAGGCGGCGGGGGCCCCAGCGGCAGCGCGAGGGTGCAGAGGACGGAGGCGGAGGCGCGGGCTGCCTCGGGCCCGGTCGCGGCCCGAGTCGGGCCGGCTGCGGGCCGGGAGGGCCGCGACGGCGGAGGTGTCCGGGGTGGACACGTGGTGGCGCGGGAGTGGCTGCAGGCGGCAGCGTGGGCATGTCCGGCGGCGAGCGGACACGTCCGACGGCTGCAAAGGAGAGAGGCTAGGGTTAGGGTAGGATTTACCCGTGATTTGAGGAGGGTGATGCTAATATATAGGTAGAGGGAGCTAGGAGAGGGCTACTGAGGTGCAGTTTTCGCCCTCACGATCGTGACCTGACGACGATGAACATGGAGGGGAGTTTGATGGGCTAGGTGGGCTGTGTGGAGGGGTGTTGGGCTGCAAAGAGAAAGAGGGCTTCGGTTAACATGGTTAACCGTCGGGGGTATCAAACGACCTCCAAATGGAACGAAATTAGATAGGCGGCCTACCGGTGATGTACGAAGGCCACTCGAGAAATCTTGGCCCATTTCGTGAACGTTTTCCCACCGCTAACAAAAAAAGATCTGGGAGGTGCGGCGAGTGCGTGCGAGTGTGTCTGGACTCCGAACGGACAACAGAGAAAATTGGGAGGACCCGACGGATGCAAGTTTTGAAAAACATGCGGATGAAATGCACATGATGACATGGCAAGATGCAACACACAAGCGAATGACATAGCAACAGCGGCGAATAACTGGAAGACACCTGGCGCATCGGTCTCGGGGCGTTACAAGATCCCTGGCGAAGATTTTGACGAGACAGCACGTTCCAAGGGATCAATCCAGGGAGAAGCCAGCACAAGGGAAAGTTCACGCTACCTGTCACGTTTGGTGGCGACCTAAACTACAGGACAGAGAGGATCATTTTCGATGTCGCCAAGATCGTGTTGCCATATAACGGGATCCTTGGCCGTCCATCGCTAGCCAAGTTCATGGCGGCGTCACACTACGCGTACAACAAGCTGAAGATGCCCGGCCTATTGGAAATATGCCCTAGAGGCAATAATAAAAGTATTATTATTATATTTCTTTGTTCATGATAATAGTCTTTTATTCATGCTATAACTATATTATCCGGAAATCGTAATACACGTGTGAATACATAGACCACAATATGTCCCTAGTGAGCCTCTAGTTGACTAGCTCGTTGTGATCAACAGATAGTCATGGTTTCCTGGCTATGGACATTGGATGTCGTTGATAACGGGATCACATCATTAGGAGAATGATGTGATGGACAAGACCCAATCTTAAGCATAGCACAAAGGTCGGTTAGTTCGTTTGCTAGAGCTTTTCCAATGTCAAGTATCTCTTCCTTCGACCATGAGATCGTGTAACTCTCGGATACCGTAAGAGTGCTTTGGGTGTACCAAACGTCACAACGTAACTGGGTGATTATAAAGGTGCACTACAGGTATCTCCGAAAGTGTCTGTTGGGTTGACACGGATCGAGACTGGGATTTGTCACTCCGTATGACGGAGAGGTATCTCTGGGCCCACTCGGTAATGCATCATCATAATGAGCTCACGGTGACCAAGTGTTTGGTCACGGGATCATGCATTACGGTACGAGTAAAGTGACTTGCCGGTAACGAGACTGAACAAGGTATTGGGATACCACGATCGGGTCTCGGGCAAGTAACGTACCGATTGACAAAGGGAATTGTATACGGGGTTTGATCGAATCCTCGACATCGTGGTTCATCCGATGACATCATCGAGGAGCATGTGGGAGCCAACATGGGTATCCAGATCCCGCTGTTGGTTATTGACCGGAGAGTCTCGGTCATGTCTGCATGTCTCCCGAACCCGTAGGGTCTACACACTTAAGGTTCGGTGACGCTAGGGTTATCAGGAAGACAAGTATGTGATTACCAAATGTTGTTCGGAGTCCCAGATGAGATCCCAGACGTCACGAGGAGTTCCGGAATGGTCCAGAGGTAAATTTTTATATATGGGAAGTTGTTAAACGGGCACCGGAAAGTTTCAGGGTCATACCGGTATTGTACCGAGACCACCGGAAAGGTTCCGGGGGTCCACCGGGAGGGACCACCCCTCCCGGGGGGCCACTTGGGCTGCGTAGGGATAGCAGCCAGCCCCTAGTGGGCTTGGCGCCCCCCCCCTTGGGCCCATGTGCCTAGGGTTGGGGGGGAAACCCTAAAGGGGGCACACCCCCCTTGCTTGGGGGGCAAGCCCCCCACCCTTTGGCCGCCGCCCCCCTCTAGGGTTTCCCCTAGAGGGCCGGCCCCCTTGCCCCTCTCCTCCTATATATAGAGGGGTGAGGGGAGGGCTGCTGAACAACACAACTCAAGGCGCAGCCCCTCCCCTCCCCAACACCTCTCCTCCTCTGTACGTGCTCGGCGAAGCTCTGTCGGAATACTGCTGCACCAAGTACACCACGCCGTCGTGCTGCCCTTGGAGCTGTCTTCCTCAACCTCTCCTTCCTCCTTGCTGGATCAAGACGGAGGAGACGTCGTCCATCCTGTACGTGTGTTGAACGCGGAGGTGCTGTCCGTTCAGCACTTGGTCATCGGTGATCCGAATCACGACGAGTACGACTCCATCATCACCATCCCCTTGAACGCTTCCGCACTCGATCTACAAGTGGTATGTAGATGCAAACTCTTCCCCTTGACTCGTTGCTTAGATGAACTCATAGATGGATCTTGGTGAAACCGTAGGAAAAATTTTGATTTTCTGCAACGTTCCCCAACAGTGGCATCATGAGCTAGGTCTATGCGTAGTTCTCTTTGCACGAGTAGAACACAATTTTGTTGTGGGCGTGGATCTTGTCAACTTACTTGCCACTACTAGTCTTTTCTTGCTTCAACGGCATTGTGGGATGAAGTGGCCCGGACCAACCTTACACGTACGCTTACGTGAGACCGGTTCCATCGATTGACATGCACTAGTTGCATAAGGTGGCTGGCGGGTGTCTGTCTCTCCCACTTTAGTTGGAGCGGATTCGATGAAAAGGGTCCTTATGAAGGGTAAATAGAAGTTGACAAAATCACGTTGTGGTTATTCGTAGGTAAGAAAACATTCTTGCTAGAACCCAATTGCAGCCACGTAAAAGATGCAACAACAATTAGAGGACGTCTAACTTGTTTTTGCAGCGATTGATCATGTGATGTGATATGGCCAGAAGTTGTGATGAATGATGAATTGTGATGTATGAGATCATGTTCTTTGTAATAGGATTCACGACTTGCATGTCGATGAGTATGACAACCGGCAGGAGCCATAGGAGTTGTCTTTATTTTTGTATGACCTGCGTGTCATTGAAGAACGCCATGTAAACTACTTTACTTTATTGCTAAATGCGTTAGTCATAGAAGTAGAAGTAGTCGTTGGCGTGACAACTTCATGAAGACACGATGATGGAGATCATGATGATGGAGATCATGGTGTCATGCCGGTGACAAGATGATCATGGAGCCCCGAAGATGAAGATCAAAGGAGCTATATGATATTGGCCATATCATGTCACTACTTTATATAATTGCATGTGATGTTTATTATGTTTTATGCATCTTGTTTACTTAGGACGACGGTAGTAAATAAGATGATCTCTTACAACAATTTCAAGAAGTGTTCTCCCCTAACTGTGCACCGTTGCTAAAGTTCGTCGCTTCTAAGCACCACATGATGATCGGGTGTGATGGATTCTTACGTTCACATACAACGGGTGTAAGACAGTTTTACACAGCAAAAACACTTAGGGTTAACTTGACGAGCCTAGCATGTACAGACATGGCCTCGGAACACGGAGACCAAAAGGTCGAACACGAGTCGTATAGAAGATATGACCAACATGAGAATGTTCATTGACGATGACTAGTCCGTCTCACGTGATGATCGGACACGGCCTAGTCGACTCGGATCGTGTATCACTTAGATGACTAGAGGGATGTCAAATCTGAGTGGGAGTTCATTCAATAATTTGATTAGATGAACTTAATTATCATGAACTTAGTCTAAAAACCTTTGCAAATATGTCTTGTAGATCAAATGGCCAACGCTCATGTCAACATGAACTTCAACGCGTTCCTAGAGAAAACCAAGTTGAAAGATGATGGCAGCAACTATACGGACTGGGTCCGGAACCTGAGGATCATCCTCATAGCTGCCAGGAAACAATATGTCCTAGAAGGACCGCTAGGTGACGCTCCCGTCCCAGAGAACCAAGACATTATGAATGCTTGGCAGTCTCGTGCTGATGATTACTCCCTCGTTCAGTGCGGCATGCTTTACAGCTTAGAACCGGGGCTCCAAAAGCGTTTTGAGCATCATGGAGCATATGAGATGTTCGAGGAGCTGAAACTAGTTTTCTAAGATCACGCCCGGGTCGAGAGATATGACATCTCCGACAAGTTATATAGTTGTAAGATGGAGGAAAATAGTTGTGTCAGTGAGCACATACTCAAGATGTCTGGGTTGCACAACCGTATGACCCAGCTGAATATTAACCTCCCTGATGAGGCAGTCATTGACAGAATCCTTCAGTCGCTCCCACCAAGCTACAAGAGCTTTGTGATGAACTACAATATGCAGGGGATGGTAAAGACCATTCCTGAAGTATTTTCTATGCTGAGGTTAGCAGAGGTTGAAATCAAGAAAGAACATCAAGTGTTGATGGTCAATAAGACCACTAAGTTCAAGAAGGGCAAGGGTAAGAAGAACTTCAAGAAGGACGGCAAAGAGGTTGCCGCGCCCGGTAAGCCAGTTGCCGGGAAGAAGTCAAAGAATGGACCCAAGCCTGAGACTGAGTGCTTTTATTGCAAGGGGAAGGGTCACTGGAAGCGGAACTGCCCCAAATACTTAGCGGATAAGAAGGCCGACAACACAAAAGGTATATTCGATATACATGTAATTGATGTGTACCTTACCAGTACTCGTAGTAACTCCTGGGTATTTGATACCGGTGCCATTGCTCATATTTGTAACTCACAGGAGGAGCTGCGGAATAAGCGGAGACTGGCGAAGGACGAGGTGACGATGCGCGTCGGGAATGGTTCCAGAGTTGATGTGATCACCGTCGGCACGCTGCCTCTACATTTACCTACAGGATTAGTTTTGAACCTTAATAATTGTTATTTGGTGCCAAGTTTGAGCATGAACATTGTATCTGGATCTCGTTTAATACGAGATGGCTACTCATTTAAGTCTGAGAATAATGGTTGTTCGATTTATATGAGAGATATGTTTTATGGTCATGCTCCGATGGTCAATGGTTTATTCTTAATGAATCTCGAACGTAGTGTTACACATATTCATAGCGTGAATACCAAAAGATGTAAAGTTGATAACGATAGTCCCACATACTTGTGGCACTGCCGCCTTGGTCACACTGGTGTCAAGCGCATGAAGAAGCTCCATGCTGATGGACTTTTAGAGTCTCTTGATTATGAATCATTTGACACATGCGAACCATGCCTCATGGGCAAGATGACCAAGACTCCGTTCTCTGGAACAATGGAGCGAGAACCAACTTGTTGGAAATCGTACATACCGATGTGTGCGGTCCAATGAGTGTTGAGGCTCGCGGAGGATATCGTTATGTTCTCACTCTCACTGATGACTTAAGTAGATATGGGTATGTCTACTTAATGAAACACAAGTCTGAGACCTTTGAAAAGTTCAAGGGATTTCAGAATGAGGTAGAGAATCAACGTGACCGAAAGATAAAATTCCTACGATCAGATCGTGGAGGAGAATACTTAAGTCACGAATTTGGTACACACTTAAGGAAATGTGGAATCGTTTCACAACTCACGCCGCCTGGAACACCTCAGCGTAACGGTGTGTCCGAACGTCGTAATCGCACTCTATTGGATATGGTGCGGTCTATGATGTCTCTTACCGATTTACCGCTATCATTTTGGGGATACGCTCTAGAGACTGCTACATTCACTTTAAATAGGGCACTGTCTAAATCCGTTGAGACGACACCGTATGAATTATGGTTTGGGAAGAAACCTAAGCTGTCGTTTCTGAAAGTTTGGGGATGCGATGCTTATGTCAAGAAACTTCAACCTGAAAAGCTCGAACCCAAGTCGAAAAAATGCGTCTTCATAGGATACCCTAAGGAAACTGTAGGGTATACCTTCTACTTAAGATCCGAGGGCAAGATCTTCGTTGCCAAGAACGGATGCTTTCTGGAAAAAGAGTTTCTCTCGAAAGAAGTAAGTGGGAGGAAAGTAGAACTCGATGAAGTACTACCTCTTGAGCGGGACAGTAGTGCAGCTCAGGAAGATGTTCCTGTGATGCCTACACCAACTGAAGAGGAAAATAATGATGATCAAGGTACTTCGGATCAAGTTGCTACTGAACTTCGTAGGTCCACAAGGAAACGTTCCGCACCAGAGTGGTACGGCAACCCTGTCCTAGAAATCATGTTGTTAGACAACGGTGAACCTTCGAACTATGAAGAAGCGATGGCGGGCCCAGATTCCAACAAATGGCTAGAAGCCATGAAATCCGAGATAGAATCCATGTATGAAAACAAAGTATGGAATTTGACTGACTTGCCCGATGATCGGCGAGCGATAGAAAACAAATGGATCTTTAAGAAGAAGACGGACGTGGATGGTAATGTCACCATCTATAAAGCTCGACTTGTCGCTAAGGGTTATCGGCAAGTTCAAGGGATTGACTACGATGAGACTTTCTCTCCCGTAGCGAAGCTTAAGTCCGTCCGAATCATGTTAGCGATTGCCGCATACTATGATTATGAGATATGGCATATGGACGTCAAAACGGGATTCCTTAACGGGCATGTTAAGGAAGAACTGTATATGATGCAGCCAGAGGGTTTTGTCGATCCTAAGAATGCTAACAAAGTATGCAAGCTCCAGCGATCCATTTATGGGCTGGTGCAAGCATCTCAGAGTTGGAATATTCGCTTTGATGAGACGATCAAAGCGTTTGGGTTTATGCAGACTTATGGAGAAGCCTGCGTTTACAAGAAAGTGAGTGGGAGCTCTGTAGCATTTCTCATATTATATGTAGATGACATACTTTTGATGGGAAATGATATAGAATTCCTGGACAGCATTAAGGCTTACTTGAATAAGTGTTTTTCAATGAAGGACCTTGGAGAAGCTGCTTATATATTAGGCATCAAGATCTATAGAAATAGATCGAGACGCCTCATAGGTCTTTCACAAAGCACATACCTTGATAAGATTTTGAAGAAGTTCAAAATGGATCAATCCAAGAAAGGGTTCTTGCCTGTATTGCAAGGTGTGAGATTGAGCTCGGCTCAATGCCCGACCACGGCAAAAGATATAGAAGAGATGAGTGTCATCCCCTATGCTTCAGCCATAGGATCTATTATGTATGCCATGCTGTGTACCAGACCTGATGTAAACCTTGCCGTAAGTTTGGTAGGAAGGTACCAAAGTAATCCGGCAAGGAACACTGGACAGCGGTCAAGAATATCCTGAAGTACCTGAAAAGGACAAAGGACATGTTTCTCGTTTATGGAGGTGACGAAGAGCTCGTCGTAAAGGGTTACGTCGACGCTAGCTTCGACACAGATCTAGATGACTCTAAGTCACAAACCGGATACGTGTATATGTTGAATGGTGGAGCAGTAAGCTGGTGTAGCTGCAAGCAGAGCATCGTGGTGGGATCTACATGTGAAGCGGAGTACATGGCAGGCTTGGAGGCAGCGCATGAAGCTATTTGGGTGAAGGAGTTCATCACCGACCTAGGAGTCATACCCAATGCGTCGGGGCCGATCAAACTTTTCTGTGACAATACTGGAGCTATTGCCCTTGCGAAGGAGCCCAGATTTCACAAGAAGACCAGGCACATCAAGCGTCGTTTCAACTCCATCCGTGAAAATGTTCAAGATGGAGACATAGAAATTTGCAAAGTGCATACGGATCTGAATGTCGCAGATCCGTTGACTAAACCTCTCTCGCGAGCGAAACATGATCAACACCAGAACTCTATGGGTGTTCGATTCATCACAATGTAACTAGATTATTGACTCTAGTGCAAGTGGGAGACTGTTGGAAATATGCCCTAGAGGCAATAATAAAAGTATTATTATTATATTTCTTTGTTCATGATAATAGTCTGTAACTATATTATCCGGAAATCGTAATACACGTGTGAATACATAGACCACAATATGTCCCTAGTGAGCCTCTAGTTGACTAGCTCGTTGTGATCAACAGATAGTCATGGTTTCCTGGCTATGGACATTGGATGTCGTTGATAACGGGATCACATCATTAGGAGAATGATGTGATGGACAAGACCCAATCTTAAGCATAGCACAAAGGTCGGTTAGTTTGTTTGCTAGAGCTTTTCCAATGTCAAGTATCTCTTCCTTCGACCATGAGATCGTGTAACTCTCGGATACCGTAAGAGTGCTTTGGGTGTACCAAATGTCACAACGTAACTGGGTGATTATAAAGGTGCACTACAGGTATCTCCGAAAGTGTCTGTTGGGTTGACACGGATCGAGACTGGGATTTGTCACTCCGTATGACAGAGAGGTATCTCTGGGCCCACTCGGTAATGCATCATCATAATGAGCTCACGGTGACCAAGTGTTTGGTCACGGGATCATGCATTACGGTACGAGTAAAGTGACTTGCCGGTAATGAGACTGAACAAGGTATTGGGATACCACGATCGGGTCTCGGGCAAGTAACGTACCGATTGACAAAGGGAATTGTATACGGGGTTTGATCGAATCCTCGACATCGTGGTTCATCTGATGACATCATCGAGGAGCATGTGGGAGCCAACATGGGTATCCAGATCCCGCTGTTGGTTATTGACCGGAGAGTCTCGGTCATGTCTGCATGTCTCCCGAACCCGTAGGGTCGACACACTTAAGGTTCGGTGACGCTAGGGTTATCAGGAAGACAAGTATGTGATTACCGAATGTTGTTCGGAGTCCCAGATGAGATCCCAGACGTCACGAGGAGTTCCGGAATGGTCCAGAGGTAAATTTTTATATATGGGAAGTTGTTAAACGGGCACCGGAAAGTTTCAGGGTCATACCGGTATTGTACCGAGACCACCGGAAAGGTTCCGGGGGTCCACCGGGAGGGACCACCCCTCCCGGGGGGCCACTTGGGCTGCGTAGGGATAGCAGCCAGCCCCTAGTGGGCTTGGCGCCCCCCCCCCCTTGGGCCCATGTGCCTAGGGTTGGGGGGGAACCCTAAAGGGGGCGCACCCCCCTTGCTTGGGGGGCAAGCCCCCCACCCTTTGGCCGCCGCCCCCCTCTAGGGTTTCCCCTAGAGGGCCGGCCCCCTTGCCCCTCTCCTCCTATATATAGAGGGGTGATGGGAGGGCTGCTGAACAACACAACTCAAGGCGCAGCCCCTCCCCTCCCCAACACCTCTCCTCCTCCGTACGTGCTCGGCGAAGCTCTGTCGGAATACTGCTGCACCAACTGCACCACGCCGTCGTGCTGCCCTTGGAGCTGTCTTCCTCAACCTCTCCTTCCTCCTTGTTGGATCAAGACGGAGGAGACGTCGTCCGTCCCGTACTTGTGTTGAACACGGAGGTGCTGTCCATTCAGCACTTGGTCATCGGTGATCCGAATCACGACGAGTACGACTCCATCATCACCATCCCCTTGAATGCTTCCGCACTCGATATACAAGTGGTATGTAGATGCAAACTCTTCCCCTTGACTCATTGCTTAGATGAACTCATAGATGGATCTTGGTGAAACCGTAGGAAAAATTTTGATTTTCTGCAACGTTCCCCAACACGGCCCAATGAGCATCATCACCGTCAGCTGCGACAAGAGGGATGCACTCATTTGTGCTAATCAACTCTACCAAGAAGCAGTTGCAGCGTCCGCCGCGAAGATACTTGCTCCCACCACCGAGAAGAAGACCGGTAAGGCTTTGGCCGCCGGCAAGGCTCCTGGCGTTGGCAAGGGCTCCTGCACTCACCCCGGAAACGCGCCTCTTCGGAGTGCTCCATTCCCGCTGAGGACGTGCCGGAGAGCTCTAGCAGCAATAGCAAGAAGTCCAAGGCAGCCCCACCAGAAACCAAGAAGGTACCCATCAAGGAGGATGGCACGGGCGAAGCTTTTACCATAAGCTCCACCCTTGATAGCAAATAGGAAAGCACGCTCGTCGCCTTCCTGCAGGCAAATGTCGATGTGTTTGCATGGAAGGCGTCCGACATCCCTGGCGTTCCTAGGGAGGTGATTGAGCACCACGTTGTTGTCTGTCCCCATGCGCGGCTCGTCAAGCAGAAGGTCAGAAAGCAAGCTTTTAAGTGACAAGAGTTCATCATCGAGGAGATCAGGAAGTTGGAAGCGGCAGGCTAGGTCAAGGGAGTGCTCCATCCGACGTGTTGGACAATCTAGTGGTAGTGCATAAGGCGAATAGGAAATGGAGGCTGTGTATTGACTATACTGATATCAATAAAGCCTGTCCAAAGGATCCTTTCCCGTTGCCACGCATTGACCAGACAGTGGACTCCACTATCGGGTGAGACCTACTGGCGTTCCTTGACGCCTATTCATGATACCATCAGATCTTTGTGAAGAAGGAAGATGAAGAAAAGACCACGTTCATCACCCCATGTGGAACATACTGTTTCGTACGAATGCCTTTCAGGTTGAAAAGCGCTGGTTCAACATTTTCCCGAGCGGTCCAACTTGGTTTTGAGTCCCAGCTACATAGAAATATGGAAGCTTATATGGATGATATAGTGGTCAAAACCAAGGACAAGGCCATGCTCGTGCAGGATCTGGAGGAAACCTTTGCAAATTTGCGCAAGATCAACCTCAAGCTCAACATAGAGAAGTGTGTGTTCAGCGTCCCATCTGACAAACTTCTTGGATTCTTTGTGTCTCAACGCGGAATCAAAGCGAATCCCGACATGATCAAAGCGATTGAGCAGATTGGGGCACCAAAACGAGTCAAGGACGTCCGTAGGCTCACCGGCTGTGTCGCCGCCCTGAGCAGGTTCATCTCTAAATCTCCTGAGCGCGCCCTCCCTTTTTTCAAAATTTTGAAAAAGGCGGGTCCAATGAAATGGACTCCGAAGGCAGAGGCATCGCTGCAAGATTTGAAGAGGTACCTCTCCTCTATGCCAATACTAGTCGCGCCCAAACCACAAGAGCCTTTGCTGCTATATTTAGCGGTAATGAATCAAGTGGTCAGTGCCGTGCTAGTGGTGCAGAGAGAGGTTGAGGAAGAGGCAACAGCACCGGCGAGGCCGTTAGATGAGGAGCTGGGGCCGGCAGGGCCCGATGCCGGCAAGACTGAACCCCCGGTAGAGCCCGGTCCCGACAAGATAGAGTCTGCGCAAATGAGCAAAGTGAGACAGAAGAAGAAGGTGATGCAGCACCCAGTCTATTTTGCCAGCTCCCTCTTGCAGGGGGCTAGATCAAGGTATTCTGGTATGCAGAGGCTACTTTCCAGACTCCTTATGGCCTTGAGAAAGCTGCGTCACTATTTCCAAGCACACGAGATTACCGTCGTCACTCGCCTCCCGTTGCAATGAATCTTGCACAACCCGGATGCAACTGGGGGGATTGTGGAGTGGGCCTTGGATCTGTAAAGTTTATCATCAAGTTTGAAAGTACTTCAATGATAAAAAGCAGAGCCTTGGTAAAGTTCATAGCCGAATGGACCTCCACACCTGACGAAGAAGTTCAAGAGACCACTCTCCCCGGGAAGGAGGCAAGTAGTCATTATATTATGTACTTTGATGGGGCTTTCTCATTGCAAGGAGCTGGTGCCGGCGTGCTACTCGTCGCACCCACCGAAGAGTGCCTCAAGTACGTGGTCCAGATGCGTTTTCCCCGGGAAAGGTCGACAAACAACACCGCAGAGTATGAGGGGCTGCTTGCTAGTCTCAGGATTGCGGCAGACCTCGAAATCAGAAAGCTCATCATCAGAGGTGATTCGCATCTTGTCGCCAAACAAGTCAACAAGGATTATCAGAGCCCGCTGATGGAGGCCTACGTGGATGAAGTGAGGAAGTTGGAGGAGCGCTTTGACGGTCTGCAAGTAGGGCATGTTCCTTGAGCAGAGAACAACATTCCCGATGACTTATCAAAACACGCTACCCTCAAGTTGCGTGTGGAACTAGGTTCCTTTGTGCTTCAAATAACCCAGCCATCTGTTGAAATATCAACAGGACAGAACAAGTGAAGGAAAGTGGGCCCTGACAAGTACTTTCCCGCTGAGCTCCCAGGATCAGCCGACAAGGAAGTTGCCGGGTACCTCAAGCTTGCCGGGGAGCAACAGCCTCTGGTAGGGCCCAAGCCCTTGCCATAGAGACAGCTGCCCCCGCGGCAGAAGACATGCCTTTAGTCCTTGCCGTCAAGCCTCAGGCTGCAGCATGGGCACATCGTACTGTTCGTTTCCTCCAAACAGGGGTGCTCCCTGAGGAGCAGGAAGAAGCGGAGAAAGTAGCCCGTCGGTCCGGCATGTACCAGTTTGTGGATGATGTCCTATACAGAAGGAGACCGAACGACGTGAAATTGAAGTGTATTCCTCGGAAGGACGGACTGGAGCTGTTGGCAGAGATACATGGAGGCATATGTGGCTCCCACATAGGGTCAAGAGCCCTTGCTAGTAAAGCATTTCGGCTAGGTTTCTTCTGGCCCACCACTCTCCAGGATGCAACTGCACTAGTAACCAAGTGTGAAACATGCTAGTTCCATTCAAAGCAGCTTCATCAACCAGCCTAGGCCCTTAAAACAACTCCTCTTTCCTGGCCATTTTCGGTCTAGGGGCTCGACATACTGGGCCCCTTTCCCCGTGCTGTCGGGGGCTTTGAGTACTTGTACGTTGTGATTGACAGGTTCACAAAGTGGCCGGAAGTGGAGCCAGTGAGAAAGGTGACAGCATAGTCAGCCATCAAGTTTTTCAAGGGACTCATTTGCCGTTTCGGTGTGCCAAATAGAGTCATCGCCGACAACGGCATACAGTTCACGAGCCGCACCTTCATGGAGTATATCCAAGACCTTGGCAGCAAAGTTTGCTTCTTCTGTTGCTCATCAAAGAAGCAATGGCCAGGCGGAAAGAGCAAATGCTGAAGTGCTGCGAGACCTCAAAACAAGAACTTTCGACAGGCTACACAAGTGTGGAAGGGGCTAGATTGATGAATTGCCAATGGTTCTTTGGTCAATCAGAACGACACCAAACCGAGCCACTGGCCAGACACCCTTTGCCCTGGTATATGGGGCAGAAGCAGTTCTCCCCATGGAACTCATATACGGGTCACCTCGAGTCCTCGCATATGATGAGCTTGAGCAAGAGCAGTTGCACCAAGATGATGCAACACTCCTTGAGGAAGATCGTCTTCAGGCCACTGTGCGAGCCGCTCGCTACCAGCAAGCCTTGCGCCGCTACCATAGCCACAAGGTTCATGCCCGAAGCCTTGAGGAAGGCGACCTTGTTCTTCGGCGTGTTTAGTCTGCCAAGACTTCAAACAAGTTGATGCCGCAGTGGGAAGGCCCTTATACGGTAATACGAGTCACCATGCCCAGCACAGTCCGCCTGGAGACCGAAGATGTCATTCCAGTGAGCAACTCTTGGAATATCGAACATCTTCACAAGTTTTACCCGTAGGTCGCGGTTGCCGGGAGCCCCGGCAACCCCCTTTTGTACTAGCCTTGCCGGCAAGGCATGTAACCCTATGTATAGATCCAGGCACAAACCCTATGCACAGTTATGTAACTTTTAGTATGCGCAGTTCCCTGTTGATTTCCATGTTTTATATATGAGTATATGCATGCTTTTCCAGGATATTATACTGCGTCTGATTCTAGCAAATACTAATGGACTGTTAAGGTTCAAATGCTCCTATCCTCTCTTCTTTCCAGCCATGGTAAAGGTCCTGTCATGCACTTGGCTCCGACAAGAAGCCGAGAAGACTGCCCGGCACGTCGTCCCCGGCAACCCAATTAGATAAAGTTCACCTCTTGTCCATCCATGTTTGTAACTTGTTACTTGTGCATTAGAAAACCCCGCCACTCTTTTTAGACTTAGGTGCTCTCATCCTTGGCCCGAACGCTGCTTTGGTCAGAATGGTTGTAGCAGCCTCTGATAAAAAGAGATTAGCAGGGGGCTGGGACCTTTGTCTGTAACCCGACATATATGACTCTCCGGCAGGCACAGAGGGTGCCAGCAAGATAGCTTGCTGGGAAGACTCGTTTATTTACATTAAAGAGGCGTTTTGCCTCTGCATGGACGTACACATGCATGAGTTCCCGGCAAAGCCCGTCTTATTCATTAATATGCTGATGCAAGTACAAAAGTTATAGAACATAAGCATGGGCTCGAGAGATTACATTATCTAGAAAGTTAAGATTTGGCAAGTGCCTACAAATTAAAAGAAGATAAGAGCCCCGTAATCCCCGTTCTCGCCCTTTTCCTCCCAGGTACGACAAGTGCAGGCAGAGACGGCCATGGGGAATGCGTCGATGGAGAGCTTGGCGGGGTAGCCGTCTACCACTGATGCCAGAGCCAGCAGGACGCAACCCCCGGCAAGGCGCGTTGCGGGGGGGAGGAGGCGGGGCAGATGATGGTCCTGCCACTGATGGTTAGCTAGAGTCAGAGTCGTCGTCCTCCCACCCGCTGTCGTCATCATCGCTGGCACCGTCCTCCTCGTCACTGTTGCTCAAGGAGGAGCTTTCGTCATCTGTGGAACTCTCCACGCAGCACCCTAAGTGCATTCCTGAGCTCCCGAAGACCTTGACGGAGAGTAGGCCATTCTCCATTAACTTGAACTGGAGAACGTGCCCCTTTGACAGGCTATGGGTGCGTGCAAAAGTTTTCCACCCACGGTGAAGATACATGACATGAGGGACCGGGAAGTCAACGTCGACCCATATGCTGCCATTCTCGCAGCCCCTCATGTGCAGCCTCAAGGCCTGCGGCGTATCCTGCTCCATTACCCGAGCGAACGGGGTAGGGAGGCGGAGGTGGCCACACATGCACTTGTACAGCCTAATGAAGAACTCGCAGGGCTGACCTCCGACGTGGCCGTCCATTGGAGGAGGGGCCGCCAATAGAAGCGCGGCCGGTGCGCCACCCCGTCCTCCTCTTCCTCGGGCGCCACGGCGACCTCGGCCTCGTCCCCTTCCTCTCCCCCTCGCGGCGGGCTCTGCCGCTGGAGGTTCCGGAGGAGGAGGAACACGCTGCCAGGCAGAAGCCCTCGTTGCCGCCATCGAAGCACCAACATGCCCTCTAACCATGGCGAATGGAGGAAAGATGCTAAGCAGAAGGGTGAGCAGAAGGCGAGTGCAGAAAAGCACCGTCCCTCTCCCTTTTTATAGAAGGGCAGAACGAGGCCTGGCCTCCCACCCAAAAGGCGGCCTCCCTGCTCGACCAATGTGGCCTCCTGAAGTGCAGGGAATCGGGACCGACCCGCTGCCCCAATCAGCGACGCCTAGTTTATCGCCTCGGTGTTAACGACCACGCCCTCCGCATCCAGCGCCTGCCCTTCCTAATGCATGGGGAACACATGGCGAGCGAGTCTGAGGTATAAAGACAAGTGGGGCGACCATTTTTCCACCCCGTGGTCGTGGGGAGCGGCGCCATGCAGGCCACAACCCAAGTCCACTTAGTAAATGTGTAGCGCCCCTGCGAATTCCTCTTTTTTATGAGGGAAGCGCGGGCCGCCTCTTTACTATCCACTGCGAGATGACGCAAGCGTGCTGCGACCGTCCCACATACGACCCCCACGTCACGCCCTCAATGCGGATCGTGGGGAAGCGCAACTGGCGAAGAGATCGTGGAAGTTAAGTCTCTGCCACACATGCCCACGCACTGCTTTGGGCCTGGCCCAACTACGCCTTGTACTTCTGTGTGGCCCAGGCCCGGGGGCTCCTGTCGGTATACAAAAGTATGGGCTCTTCTGTACCCCTTACTTGAGCACAAGCAGTTGTAGCCACACCTGTGGCAGGGCCAAGAAGGGCAGCAGAAGACAAAACACAAAACTACCAAGACAGATATGGTGGGAAATGTAGTAATTTCAAAAAAAATCCTACGCACACACAAGATCACGGTGATGCATAGCAACGAGAGGGGAAGGTGTCTTCCACGGACCCTCGTAGACCGTAAGCGGAAGCGTTATGACAACGCGGTTGATGTAGTCGTACGTCTTCACGATCTACCGATCCTAGTACCGAACATACGACACCTCCGCGATCTGCACACGTTCAGCTCGGTGACATCCCACCAACTCACGATCCAGTAGAGCTCGAGGGAGAGTTCCGTCAGCACCACGGCGTGATGACGGTGTTGATGAAGCTACCGACGCAGGGCTTTGCCAAAGCACCACTACGATATGGCCGAGGTGGATTATGGTGGAGGGGGGCACCGCACACGGCTAAAAGATCAATGATCAACTTGTGTGTCTATGGGGTGCCCCCCTCCCCCGTATATAAAGGAGTGGAGGAGGGGGAGGGCCGGCCCTCCTATGGCGCGCACTGGAGGAGTCATATTCCCGCCGGGAGTAGGATTCCCCCCTTCCCTAGTTGGACTAGGAGAGAAGGAAGGGGGAGAGAGGGAGGAAGGAAAGGGGGGCGCCGCCCCCTCCTAGTCCAATTCGGACCAGAGGGAGAGGGGGCACATGGCCTGCCCTGGTCTCCTCTCTCTCTCTCTCCAGTATGGCCCAATAAGGCCCATACACTTACCGGGGGGTTCCGGTAACCTCCCAGTACTTCGGTAAAATCCCAATTTCACCCGGAACTATTCCGATGTCCAAATATAGTAATCCAATATATCGATCTTTATGTCTCGACCATTTCGAGACTCCTCGTCATGTCCGTGATTATATTTGGGACTCCGAACTACCTTTGGTACATCAAAACACATAAACTCATATTATCGATCGTCACCGAACGTTAAGCGTGCGGACCCTACGGGTTCGAGAACTATGTAGACATGACCGAGACACGTCTTCAGTTAATAACCAATAGCGGAACCTAGATGGTCATATTGGCTCCTACATATTCTATGAAGATCTTTATTGGTCAAACCGCATAACAACATACATTATTCCCTTTGTCATCGGTATGTTACTTGCCGGAGATTCCATCATCGGTATCTTAATACCTAGTTCAATCTCGTTACCAGCAAGTCTCTTTACTCGTTCCTTAGTGCATCATCCCGCAACTAACTCATTAGTCATATTGCTTGCAAGGCTTATAGTGATGTGCATTACCGAGAGGGCCCAGAGATACCTCTCCGATAATCAGAGTGACAAATCCTAATCTTGATCTATGCCAACTCAACAAGTACCATCGGAGACACCTGTAGAGCACCTTTATAATCACGCAGTTACGTTCTGACATTTGGTACCACACAAAGTGTTCCTTTGGTATTAGGGAGTTACATAACCTCATAGTCATAGGAACATGTATAAGTCATGAATAAAGCAATGTCTATGGTTAGGAAACATAACCATCTTTGATTATGGTTAGGAAACATAACCATCTTTGATTATGGTTAGCAACAAACTAAACGATCAAGTGCTAAGCCAACGGAATCGGTCAAGTCAATCACATCATTCTCTAATGATGTGATCCCGTTAATCAAATGACAACTCATGTCTATGGTTAGGAAACATAACCATCTTTGATTCAACGAGCTAGTCAAGTAGAGGCATACTAGTGACATTATGTTTGTCTATGTATTCACACATGTACTAAGTTTCTGGTTAATACAATTCTAGCATGAATAATAAACATTTATCATGATATAAGGAAATATAAATAACAACTTTAGTATTGCCTTTAGGGCATATTTCCTTCAGTCTCTCACTTGCACTAGAGTCAATAATCTAGATTATATAGTAATGACTCTAACACCCATGGAGTCTTGGTGTTGATCATGTTTTGCTCGTGAGAGAGGTTTAGTCAACGTGTCTGCAACATTCAGATCCGTATGTATCTTGCAAATCTCTATGTCTCCCTCCTTGACTTTATCGCGGATGGAATTGAAGCATCTCTTGACGTGCTTGGTTCTCTTGTGAAATCTGGATTCCTTTGCCAAGGCAATTGCACCAGTATTGTCACAAAAGATTTTCATTGGACCCGATGCACTAGGTATGACACCTAGATCGGATATGAACTACTTCATCTAGACTCCTTCATTTGCTGCTTCCGAAGCAGCTATGTACTCCGCTTCACACGTAGATCCTGGCACGACCCTTTGTTTAGAACTACACCAACTGATAGCTCCACCATTCAATATAAACACGTATCCGTTTGTGACTTAGAGTCATCTGGATCAGTGTCAAAGCTTGCATCGACGTAACCATTTACGACGAGCTCTTTGTCACCTCCCTTAACAAGAAACATATCCTTAGTCCTTTTCAGGTATTTCAGGATGTTGTTGACCGTTGTCCAGTGATCCACTCCTGGATTACTTTGGTACCTCCCTGATAAACTAATAGCAAGGCCCACATCAGGTCTGGTACACAACATTACATACATGATAGAGCCTATGGCTGAAGCATAGGGAACACCTTACATTTTCTCTCTATCTTCTGTAGTGGTCGGGCATTGAGTCGGACTCAACTTCACACCTTGTAAAGAACCCTTTCTTTGCTTGATCCATTTTGAACTTCTTCAAAACTTTATCAAGGTATGTTCTTTGTGAAAGTTCAATTAAACGTCTTGATCTATCTCTATAGATCTTGATGCCCAATATATAAGCAGCTTCACCGAGGTCCTTCATTGAAAAACTCTTATTCAAGTATCCTTTTATGCTATCCAGAAATTCTATATCATTTCCAATTAACAACATGTCATTCACATATAATATTAGAAATGCTACACAGCTCCCACTCACTTTCTTGTAAATACAGTCTTCTCCAAAAGTCTATATAAAACAATATGCTTTGATCACACTATCAAAACATTTATTCCAACTCCGAGATGCTTGCACCAGTCCATAGATGGATCGCTGGAGCTTACACAATTTGTTAGCATCCTTTGGATCAATAAAACCTTTAGATTGCATCATATACAACTCTTCTTCCAGAAATCCATTCAGGAATGCAGTCTTTACATCCATTTGCTAAATTTCAAAATCATAAAATACTGCTAACATGATTCGGACGGACTTAAGAATTTCTACTGGTGAGAAGGTCTCATCGTAGTCAACTCCTTGAACTTGTTGAAAACCTTTCGCAACAAGTCGAGCTTTGTACATAGTAACATTACCGCCAGCGTCAGTCTTCTTCTTGAAGATCCATTTATTCTCGATTACTTGCCGATCATCGGGCAAGTCAACCAATGTCTACACTTTGTTCTCATACATGGATCCCATCTTAGATTTCATGGCCTCAAGCCATTTCGCAGAATCTGGGCTCATCATCATTTCCTCATAGTTCGTAGGTTCGCCATGGTCAAGTAACATGACCTCCAGAACAGGATTACCATACCACTCTGGTGTGGATCTTATTCTGGTTGACATACGAGGTTCGGTAGTAACTTCATCTGAAGTGTCATGATCATTATCATCAGCTTCCTCACTAATTGGTGTAGGGATCACAGGAACTGATTTCTGTGATGAATTACTTTCCAATAAGGGAGCATGTACAATTACTGTCGGTGTCAAAACCGGCGGATCTCGTGTAGGGGTCCCGAACTGTGCGTCTAGGCGGATGGTAACAGGAGACAAGGGACACAATGTTTTTACCCAGGTTCGGGCCCTCTTGATGGAGGTAAAACCCTACTCCTGCTTGATTGATATTGATGATATGCGTAGTACAAGAGTAGATCTACCACGAGATCAGAGAGGCTAAACCCTAGAAGCTAGCCTATGGTATGATTGTTGTTCGTCCTACGGACTAAAACCCTCCGGTTTATATAAGCACCAAAGAGGGTCAGGGTTACACAAAGTCGGTTACAATGGTAGGAGATCTACATATCCGTATCACCAAGCTTGCCTTCCACGCCAAGGAAAGTCCCATCCGGACACGGGACGAAGTGTTCAATCTTGTATCTTCATAGTCCAGGAGTCCGGCCAAAGGTCATAGTCGGGACATCCGTACACCCCCTAATTCAGGACTCCCTCAGTAGCCCCTGAACCAGGCTTCAATGACGACGAGTCCGGCATTGCAAGGCGGGTTCCTCCTCCGAATATACTTCATAGAAGATTTTGAACACAAGGATAGTGTCCGGCTCTGCAAAATAAGTTCCACATACCACCGAAGAGAGAATAATATTTACACAAATTCAATCTGCTGACGTATTCCGTGGCGTGACATCACACCACGGCCAAGCCCTTATTCGAATCGTTTTTACTGTCCCACCTCAGCGCGTTTAGCGAGGCGGTTCCCTTGGCACGTCTTGTCAAAGCAGAGATCGTGTCCCCTTATTCCGGGATTCTCATCAATACGGGCGTGAGTAACCCAACCGCGCCATTGATTACGGCACTTGGGAGATAAGCAAGTTTTACCAGGCTGGTGGGACACATAGCTTCGTCCGTCCATATAAGGGGATAATGATCTACCTTTTTAGCTATGCCTTCTTCCTCCTTTGGTTATCCATTTCTGCGCACTCGAGCTCCAGCGCCCAAGTCCACACATCTCGCCTCAACCTTCCCCAGCCATGTCCGGAGCGGGAGGCAAGTGGATGGCCTCCTCCGTCACGGAGGGACACATCAGAAGGTTGTGGAAGGCTGAATACTTGTCCAGCGACATCGTGCATCGGCTCCCCGACAAGGGGCAGCTTATCCCCACCCCCCAGGCCCCATGAGAGGGTGGTGTTCCTCACCCACTTCCTCCACGGACTAGGTTTTCCACTTCACCCATTTGTCCGGGGGCTCATGTTCTACTACAGCCTGGATTTCCATGATCTGGCCCCGAATTTCATCCTCAACATCTCAGCATTCTTCGTCGTGTGCGAGGCCTTCCTCTGCATCCAGCCCCACTTCGGCCTATGGCTGAAGACCTTCAATGTCAAGCCGAAGGTAGTGGGCGGCCGCCAAGCGGAGTGCGGAGGTGCCATGGTGGGCAAGATGGCCAATGTCCTATGGCTCGAGGGCTCCTTCGTGGAGACCATAAAGGGGCGGCAATCGAGGTGGTTCTACATCACCGAGCTGCGTGACCCTAAATGGGCAGGGGCCCCCGAATTCCGATCTAGCTTCCCTACAAGGCTCACCTCTTGGAAAGAGACGGGCCTGACATGGGGTAATTTGGAAGAGCTGACCGGACTCCAAACCTGCATCCAAACCGGACTCAAGCTTGTCAATATAGTCCAGGTCATGCTCATCCGCCAGATCCTCCCGTGCCAACAATGGGCCTTCAACTTGTGGGAGTTTGATCTGGCACAACACCAAACCTTGAGCAGGCTCTTCGACACTATGTATGAAGATGCCTGGAAGGTGCTGTTCAAGGGCGCCGAGATTCCCGCATCCGCTACCGAAGATCGCGGATTCAGCTCGCAGCGTCAAGCCAGCAAGGTAAGCTATTTTATCCTTTACAGGCACTTGTTTTTCATAGTTTGACTATATGCGGGATCTAAACTCCCCTACCTTTGACAGGCCTAGCAAAAGAAGTCTGGGCAGGTTAACTGTCCGGCTCCCTTGCCAGAAGGCCCAGCGGACGCCCGATTAACGGGGCTGCTGGTTCTGGAACCTCACATGGTGCCACAGAAGAGGGCCAAGAAGAAGGCCACGGGAACTTGAAGGAGTTCCCGGCGCCAGGTGTTGTCTGACTCATCGTCCGATGACTTTGAGGCGGACTCCTACCGCGAAGACAAGGAGGAGGAAAAGGAAGGCCGCCCCAACTGGGGAGGTCAGAGGGTCCAAGAAGGGAAGGACCCTTCCTCTGGACTACTCCACCAACGCCGACGACGGCGAAGAGGAGTGGCCACCGAGAGCTAAGCCCCTGGCGAAATCGTAAGTGTCCGGATACCAGAATAACTCATGGCGTTTCATTTGTCGCACAGTACTCCCTAACACCGAATATAACCCTGCAGCCCGCCCAAGCACGAGCTCGACGCTTCAACGAGCGGCTCCCTGGATTCGTCGGACGTGAATAGCACCTCACTTCCGGCTGCCTCCTCTCCTCGCGCTGCGGATGACGCCGAGGTGGGGTCCTAAAAGGGGCCCAGCCAGGAGGAGGTGGTCCATGAGGCGCCGCAAGGCAACCTCCCGGACTCCAGGTGCAAGGGGGATAAAACCCCAAAGGGCTCTAAGTCCGGCCCTGGGCCGGACTCCGCACCGGAACCTTTAGTGGTTCCGGAGTTCGGCAGGCAGCCCCTTCGTAAGAAGGGCGAGACTGCGACACCGGTGACCTCTGTCCAACCGGAGGCACCGGATAATTTGCTGGAGGCGGTTAACGGCGCGTCCATCGACGAGGAGCACCGCACTGTTATGAGGGTGGTGATCCAGAAAGTTCAGTCCGCCAGCCTTCTAACAGGCTTTGAGGTATGTATTTAAGATATGTAAAAATATTACCGCATAGATAGTAGCCCCTGATGCTCGGTTTGGTGTTCGGAAAGAAAAGCCGAACTGAGGATCTAAAAAGATGTACGCAGGAGTCTAACATAAGTATGTCAATATGGGAATGCAGGTTGCGCTACTGACCTCTGCCGCACTGACTGCGGAGGTTAATGCATTGAAGCAGAGCCTCGAGCGGTCGAGAACGAGCTCGGCCTTGCCAAAAAGCAGCTCGAGGACAAGGAAGGTAAGTAATACCTTATGGAAGTATATAAAAGATGTGGTTGCAAAAAATGACAGGAATAACGTGGGTATTGCAGGGGCCACGAACGAGGTGGCGATCCTGAAGGAAGCAGTGTCCAAGACCGAAAGCAATGCAGCCGCGGAGTGCACCGAGCGAGAGAAGCAGGAGGTGCGGGTGGCGGAGGTGCGGCAAGAGCTCCAGGCTCTCGTGGAAAAACACGAGAGTTTGGAGCGTGACTCAAAGACTCGAGAGTCCGAGCTCGCATCGGCCCTCGAGAGTGCCAAGGCCACTAAGGCCAAAGCCCAAAAAGCCCTCTAGGAAATTGAAGCGATGAAGAAGATAGCGGCGGGTAAGGCATTCTTTATGCAAAGCAGGCACGTGAAAGAGAATTACTTGTTACTTACCCGAATCCGGAGCTATCCAGGAGCATTCGCAGATCTGCCCCGTAGTGTGTCCGATGCTACCGCGTTCTACCGAGCCTAGGAGGGGAGCTCGACGGAGAAGGTGTTCCGGTCTCAGTATGCTGAGGCCGGACATCCGGTGCCCTTGAGCGACCAGCTGAAGCAGCTGGTCGAGCTCCATAAGGTGGCCGAACAGGCCATGAAGGGCCTCATAGTTTGGCTATGGCCTAAGGAAGCCATGCCTGGGAGCTACTTCGGGCTGGTGAGGCGGTTGGTGGACGCCTGTCCATGGATTGAAGTCGTCAAGCGCTCCGTTTGCATCGAAGGTGCCTGTAGGGCCCTTGCCCGTGCTAAAGTGCACTGGGGCAAGATGGACACTGAGAAGCTTGTGACGGACAGACCACCGCCGGTCAGGGAGTATCGCAAGCCCGAGATTTATTATGAGGGCGCCCTGAAGGGTGCCCTCCTTATAGCGGGTGAATGCTCCAAAGATGTAATTTTGAGTAAACTCGCATTTGTTATCCTGTACGCTGAAAACTTGTTCATATGCGCTAAGCAACGCTTGTGAATTTAAAATATTACCTTCTGTGCGGCCATTTATTAAATTTGAGAGATGGCGAGTCGTCGGCTTATGCCCCCATGCCACGAGTGCTGGGGTGTTCGGGATAAACTTGAGCGCTCTTTTCCCCATTCTTGGGTCCTTCGAGGGAGGCGTTCAACGCAACGAACAAGGCAACCAAACTATAATGCTTGAACACTCTCACTCAGCCATAGAATTCTATAATTTTAAATTTCGGCGAAGCCCCTAGTATTCGCAAGACCGAGTTCGGGGCGCTATCCATGCCTGGGCCGGACAAAGCTGACTCCTCGCTCTAAGCGACATAAGTCTTTAGGGACTCGCAAACCTCTCAAACAGCGACCGGCTCTCGCCCTACCATGACGGTCAGTTTGAGCTTTCTCCACTGAGGTGCTTAACCCAGCTCAACCGGGGCACAATCGTAGTGGTTCTCCCAACGCTACCTTAGCCGATATAATGGAACGTAAGGTACCAAAACATGGGAGCCGGGCAAACCCAACTATTGACCCAAGATATGATTCAGAGCCGATGCATATAATGCTATAAGTTCGGGGTACCGCACTTGTGAAAGTGTTCGGACTTATCACACCACATTTTGGGGTACTTAAGCCCCTGGTGTATTTGGTCATACCAAAGTGTACGGGTGCAACATGTCATAAATGAACATATATGGATAGAAAAAGGAATGCAATAATAGGCAAAAGCTATGCATTGTTTATTAAAAAAGCTGTGGTAAAAGCAGAACGATACAAATAGTGCGATGAGCAATGGGCGGGACTATTTGACATGTCCCCCTCCAGGAGTGAGCTGCGGGATGATATGTGAAACAAGTATACTGCTCGTTATGGAGACCACCAGGACACTCGACGTAGCTTTCTGCTTCCCTGGCTGTTGCATCGTGTGTTCGGCGATTCTACTGCCGGACAGGGCTTCTTGAGAAAGGAGTCCTGAAAGTAAGAGAAAAAAAAAGAATGACACAATAGGGAGCCCCTGGTGCGGTTGAGCCGCATTCTAGGCATGCCGTGGTCATGGCCCTCCCCTATGCCCATGGTATTTCCAGAGCGTAATTATGTACGCATAGTACTGGTTTCGCAATTTCGCGAGGGCTGGGGATGGGGCCGCATTGCTACGCGTGCTCGGGACGTGCCAGACGGTCTTGTGGTAGGTTACTCCGGGCGCGCTTGACGGTGTCTGGACGTTTAATAGCCGGACTCGAGAATTGCCTTGAAAGGCTGCTTTGTACTTTTGCCGCGAGGGCCGCCGTATGCTCCTCCTTTTGGAGAGAGCGCTCGGTGTTTCCATTGACCGTAATGACTCCTCGAGGGCCTGGCATCTTGAGCTTGAGGTATGCGTAGTGCGGCACTGCATTGAACTTTGCAAATGCAGTTCGTCCGAGCAGTGCGTGATAGCCGCTGCGAAACGGGACTATGTCGAAGATTAACTCCTCGCTTCGGAAGTTATCCGGGTATCCGAAGACCACTTCAAGTGTAACTGAGCCTGTACAGTTGGCCTCTACACCTGGTATGACGCCTTTAAAGGTCATCTTTGTAGGTTTAATCCTTGAGGGGTCTATGCCCATTTTGTGCACTGTATCCTGATAAAGCAGGTTCAGGCTGCTGCCGCCGTCCATCAGGACTCTAGTGAGGTGAAATCCATCAATGATTGGGTCTAGAACCAATGTAGCAAATCCGCCATGGAGGATGCTAGTGGGGTGGTCCCTATGATCAAAAGTGATCGGGCAGGAGGACCATGGATTGAACTTTGGGGCGACTGGATCCATCGCATATACGTCCCTTAGTGCACGCTTCCGCTCCCTTTTGGGTATGTGGGTTGCGTATACCATGTTCATCATCCGCACTTGTGGGGGGAAGCCCTTCTGTCCTCTATTGTTCGGCGGCCGGGGCTCCTCCTCGTCATCGCTATGCAGCCCCTTGTCATTGTTTTCGGCATTTAACTTGCCTGCCTGCTTGAACACCCAACAATCCATGTTGGTGTGGTTGGCTGGTTTTTCGGGGGTGTCGTGTATCTGGCATGAGCGATCGAGTATTCGGTCCAAATTGGACGGGCCCGGAGTATTTATTTTGAATGGCTTTTTCCGCTGACCGGGTTTAGAGCCTCTGAATCCGGCATTGACTGTCGTATCCTTAGCATTATCGCTGTTAATGCGGCGCTTGTGCTTGTTGCGACGTGACCTGCCATTGTTGTCCTTGGTATCCGAATTACCAAGGCTTTTGGTCATGTTGTTACTGCGAGCTAGCCAGCTATCCACTCCCGTGCAAAAGCGGGTCATGAGTGTTGTGAGGGCTGCCATGGATTTCGGCTTTTCCTGTCCTAGGTGCCGGGCAAGCCACTCGTCGCGGATGTTATGTTTGAAGGCTGCAAGGGTCTCTGCATCTGGACAGTCGATGATTTGATTTTTCTTGGTTAGGAATAGTGTCCAGAATTGTCTGGCCGATTCCTCTGGTTGCTGAATTCTGTGGCTTAGGTCATCGGCGTCTGGTGGTCGCACATAAGTGCCCTGGAAATTATCGAGGAATGCGGCTTCCAGGTCTTCCCAACAACCAATTGACTCCGCCGGCAAGCTGTTAAGCCAATGCCGAGCTGGTCCTTTAAGCTTGAGTGGGAGGTATTTGATGGCGTGTAGATCATCACCGCGGGCCATGTGGATATGAAGGAGGTAGTCCTTGATCCAAACCACAGGATCTGTTGTTCCATCGTATGATTCGATGTTTACGGGTTTGAAACCCTCAGGGATTTGATGATCCATCGCTTCATCTGTGAAGCATAGTGGGTGTGCGGCGCCTCTGTATTGGGCTATATCACGATGTAGCTCAAATGAGCTTTTTCTGCTGTGTTCGGCTCAGCCGGATTTGCTGTATCTGGCATGATGGTTATCGTCACCTGTAGTGAGGCGCCCACGCGATCCGTAGATCGATCTTGTTTGCCTTGCCTTGTCCTCCAATATATCTCACAGGTCTGGCACATTTCCCCATGCCTTGGTACTTTTTCAGCGACGCCGGGGTGCGGCTTGAGTGGAGGGCCGAGAGGCCTCTCTGTCGCGGCCACGAGGTGGCCGGTCGGCCGCATCATGCGCTGGTGATGTAGGTTCGGGTGCTTCCTCCTCTAATCGGGGTAGCAGCCTGTGTTTTGGGTAGCTCTTGGAGGGGCGTTTGAGTTCATACTCTTCGGCCGCAAGGACTTCGGTCCATCTGTCAGCTAGCAAGTCTTGGTCAGCTCTAAGCTGTTGCTGCTTTTTCTTTAGGCTGCTTGCCGTGGCCATAAGCCTGTGTTTGAAACGCTCCTGTTCGACGGGATCCTCAGGCACGACAAATTTGTCATCGTCGAGGCTTGCCTCGTCTTCGGAGGGAGGCATGTAATTATCATCCTCTACCTCTTTGTCTGCCGCTCTCTCATGAGGGCTGGCTTCTCCATCCTCCTGTGCTGAATCCTGTTGGAGGGGGTTGTCTTCAACACTGTCCGGGGTGTTATTATCTCCCGTGCTAGAATCACCATTTTTGCTGTGGTGGGATTTAGAGCGGCGCCGCTGACGCCGACGCTTAGGCTATTTCTTGGAGGGGTCATCCTCCGTTGTTCCATCGCCATTCCCATCTTTTGGGATGTCCACCATGTATATGTTGTATGATGAGGTGGCCTTCCAGTGCCCTGTAGGCGCTGGTTCTTGGTCATCTCCTGCATCTCGTCCATACCGTCGATGTCTTCTGAGTCAAACTCGAGCATGTCGGTTAAATCATCGACAGTGGCTACAAAGTGGGTGGTGGGTGGGATTTGAATTTCTTCATCGTCCGCATCCCAACCTTCCTAACCATAATCCGGCCAGGGCTCTCCTGAGAAAGAGAGAGACTTTAGTGAATTCAGGATGTCGCCAAAGGGCGAGTGTTGAAAGATGTCTGTGGCAGTGAACTCCATGATCGACACCCAATCGGATTCGATTGGTGGGGGTGCGGAAGGTTCGGAGTCTGGAGGGGAGTCCGGCACCTTGGAGTCACAAGCTTTGCAAAGCACAGGGTTGGAGTTCAGCTCAATCGCCATAGATATAGCAGCCCCCGAGGCGGTGTCCAGCCACCCGTCCTCGATTGGCGCAGTCGGCTCCGAGCTAAGGGTCGGAGCGGACACTGGTGCGACCTCCAGGGCACTGTCTGGCGGCAGAGCTAGATCATGCCCATCGTGATAGTGCGGCGCGCTTGGCTGTAGCTCGAACCCGTCGAAGATCAAGTCTCCACGGACGTCAGCCGTATAGTTCAAACATCCAAATCTGACCTGATGGCCAGGGGCGTAGCTTTCAATCTGCTGTAGATGACCAAGCGAATTGGCCTGCAGTGCAAAGATGCCGAATACAAATATCTGTCCGAGGAGAAAAGTCTCACCCTGGAACGCATCGTCGTTGATGATCGGAGGAGCCATCGGGCCTAAAGATGACGACACAGAGGAACTCTCAATGAAAGCACCAATGTCGGTGTCAAAACCGGTGGATCTCGGGTAGGGGGTCCCGAACTGTGCGTCTAGGCAGATGGTAACAGGAGACAAGGGACACGATGTTTTTACCCAAGTTCGGGCCCTCTCTAAGGAGGTAAAACCCTACTCCTACTTGATTGATATTGATGATATGGGTAGTACAAGAGTAGATCTACCACGAGATTGGAGAGGCTAGACCCTAGAAGCTAGCCTATGGTATGATTGTTGTTCGTCCTACGGACTAAAACCCTCCGGTTTATATAAGCACCAAAGAGGGTCAGGGTTACACAGAGTCGGTTACAATGGTAGGAGATCTACATATCCGTATCACCAAGCTTGCCTTCCACGCCAAGGAAAGTCCCATCCGGACACGGAACGAAGTCTTCAATCTTGTATCTTCATAGTCCAGGAGTCCGGCCAAAGGTCATTGTCCGGACATCCGGACACCCCCTAATTCAGGACTCCGTCAGTTACCTCATCAAGTTCTTTGGGTATCCTATGAAGACACATTTCTCTGACTTGGGTTTGAGCTTACCAGGTTGAAGCTTTCTCACATAAGCATCGCAGCCCCAAACTTTAAGAAATGACAACTTTGGTTTCTTGCCAAACCATAGTTCATAAGGCGTCGTCTCAACGGATATAGATGGTGCCCTATTTAACGTGAATGCAGCTATATCTGAAGCATAACCCCAAAACGATAGCGGTAAATCAGTAAGAGATATCATAGATCACACCATATCTAATAAAGTGTGCTTACGACGTTCGAACACACCATTACGCTGTGGTGTTCCGGGTGGCGTGAGTTACAAAACTATTCCGCATTGTTTCAAATGAAGACCAAACTCATAACTCAAATATTCTCCTCCACGATTGGATCATAGAAACTTTATTTTCTTGTTACGATGATTTTCCACTTCGCTCTGAAATTCTTTGAACTTTTCAATGTTTCATACTTATGTTTCATTAAGTAGATATACCCATATCTACTTAAATCATCTGTGAAGGTGATAAAATAACGATACCCGCCGCGAGCCTCAATATTCATCAGACCACATACATCAGTATGTATGATTTCCAACAAATCTATTGCTTGCTCCATTGTTCCGGAGAATGGAGTTTTAGTCATCTTGCCCATGAGGCATGGTTCGCAAGTACCAAGTGATTCATAATCAAGTGATTCCAAAAGTCCATCAGAATGGAGTTTCTTCATGCGCTTTACACAAATATGACCCAAAGACAGTGCCACAAATAAGTTGCACTATCATTATCAACTCTGCATCTTTTGGCCTCAATATTATGAATATGTGTATCACTACTATCGAGATTCAATAAAAATAGACCACTCTTCAAGGGTGCATGACCATAAAAGATATTACTCATATAAATAGAACAACCATTATTCTCACATTTAAATGAATAACCGTCTCGCATCAAACAAGATCCAGATATAATGTTCATGCTCAACGCTGGCATCAAATAACAATTATTCAGGTCTAAAACTAATCCCGAAGGTAGATGTAGAGGTAGCGTGCCGACCGCGATCACATCGACTTTGGAACCATTTCCCATGCTCATCGACACCTTGTCCTTAGCTAATCTTTGCTTAATACATAGTCCATGTTTCGAGTTGCAACAGAACCAGTATCAAATACACATGCACTACTGCGAGCATTAGTAAGGTACACATCAATAACATGTATATCACATATACCTTTGTTCACCTTACCATCCTTCTTATCCGCTAAATACTTGGGGCAGTTCCACTTCCAGTGACCAGTCCCTTTGCAGTAGAAGCACTCAATCTCAAGCTTAGGTCCAGACTTGGGCTTCTTCACTTGAGAAGCAACTTGCTTGCCGTTCTTCTTGAAGTTCCCCTTCTTCCCTTTACCCTTTTTCTTGAAACTGGTGGTCTTGTTGACCATCAACACTTGATGCTCGTTCTTGATTTCTACCTCCGCAGCCTTTAGCATTGCGGAGAGCTCGGGAATTTTCTTGTTCATCCCTTGCATATTATAGTTCATCATGAAGCTCTTGTATCTTGGTGGGAGTGATTGAAGAATTTTGTCAATGACACTATCATCCGGAAGATTAACTCTCAGTTGAATTAAGTGATTATTATACCCATACATTTTGAGTATATGTTCACAGACAGAACTATTCTCCTCCATCTTGTAGTTGTAGAACTTACTGGAGACCTCATATCTCTCAATCCGGGCATTTGCTTGAAATATTAACTTCAACTCCTGGAACATCTCATATGCTCCATGACGTTCAAAACATCGTCGAAGTCCCGGTTCCAAGCCGTAAAGCATGGCACCCTGAACTATCGAGTAGTCATCAGCTTTGCTCTGCCAGACGTTCACAACGTCCGGCATTGCTCCTGCAGTGGGTCTTGCACCTAGCGGTGCTTCCAGGATGTAATTCTTCTATGCAGCAATGAGGATAATCCTCAAGTTACGGACCCAGTCTATGTAATTGCTACCATCATCTTTCAACTTAGCTTTCTCAAGGAACGCATTAAAATTCAACAGAATAACAACATGGGCCATCTATCTACAACAACATAGACATGCAAAGTACTATGAAGTACTAAGTTCATGATAAATTAAAGTTCAATTAATCAAATTACTTAAGAACTCCCACTTAGATAAATATCCCTCTAATCATCTAAGTGATCACGTGATCCATATCAACTAAACCATGTCCGATCATCACGTGAGATGGAGTAGTTTTCAGTGGTGAACATCACTATGTTGATCATATCTACTATATGATTCATGCTTGACCTTTCGGTCTCAGTGTTCCGAGGCCATATCTGCATATGCTAGGCTCGTCAAGTTTAACCCAAGTATTCCGCATGTGCAAAACTGGCTTGCACCCGTTGTATGTGAACGTAGAGCTTATCACACCCGATCATCATGTGGTGTCTCGGCACGACGGACTTTCGCAATGGTGCATACTCAGGGAGAACAATTATACCTTGAAATTTAGTGAGAGCTCATCTTATAATGCTCCGTTGATCTAAGCAAAATAAGATGCATAAAAGATAAACATCACATGCAATCATTATAAGTGATATGATATGGCCATCATCATCTTGTGCCTTTGATCTCCATCTCCAAAACACCATCATGATCACCATCGTCACAGGCACGACACCTTGATCTCCATCATAGCATCGTTGTCGTCTCGCCAACTATTGATTCTACGACTATTGCTACCGTTTAGTGATAAAGTAAAGCAATTACATGGCGATTGCATTTCATACAATAAAGTGACAACCATATGGCTCCTGCCAGTTACCGAGAACTCCGTTACAAAACATGATCATCTCATACAATAAAATATAGCATCATGTCTTGGCCATATCACATGACAACATGCCCTGCAAAAACAATTTAGAAGTCCTCTACTTTGTTGTTGCAAGTTTTACGTGGCTGCTACGGGCTAAGCAAGAACCATTCTTACGTACGCATCAAAACCACAACGATATTTCGTCAAGTATGTGGTGTTTTAACCTTCACAAGGACCGGGCGTAGCCACACTTGATTCAACTAACACCCACCAGCCACCTGTGTGCGAAGCACGTCGGTAGAACCAGTCTCGTGTACGCGTAATGTCGGTCCGGGCCGCTTCATCCAATAATACCACCGAATCAAAGTATGACATGCTGGTAAGCAGTATGACTAGTATCGCCCACAACTCACTTGTGTTCTACTCGTGCATATAACATCTTCACATAAACCTGACTCGGATGCCACTGTTGGGAAACATAGTAATTTCAAGAAATTTCCTACGCACACGCAAGATCATGGTGATGCATAGCAATGAGAGGGGAAAGTGTCGTCCATGTACCCTCGTAGACCATAAGCCGAAGCATTATGACAACGCAGTTGATGTAGTCGTATGCCTTCACGATTGACTGATACTAGTATCGAACGTATGTCACCTCCGCGATCTGCACACGTTCAACTCGGTGACGTCCCATGAACTCACGATGCAGTAGAACTTTGAGGGAGAATTCCGTCAACACGACGGCGTGATGACGATGTTGATGAAGCTACCGACATAGGGCTTCGCCTAAGCACCGCTACGATGTAACCGAGGTGGATTATGGTGGTGGGGGCACCGCAAACGGCTAAAAGATCAATGGTCAAGTTGTGTGTCTATGGAGTGCCCCCCTCCCCCGTATATAAAGAGTGGAGGAGGGGAGAGGGCCGGCCCTCCTATGGCGCACCCTAGAGGAGTCCTACTCCCACCGGGAGTAGGATTCCCCCTTCCCTAGTTCGACTAGGAGAGAAGGAAGGGGGGGAGAGGGAGGAAGGAAACGTGGGCGCCATCCCCTCCTAGTCCAATTCGGACCAGAGGGAGAGGGGGCGTGCGGCCTTCCCTGGTCTCCTCTCTCTCTCTCTCTCTCTCTCTCTCTCTCTCTCGACTA
>NC_041381.1:249584362-249601593 GCF_002162155.2 Triticum dicoccoides
GTCCGGTAACCTCCCGGTACTCCGGTAAAATCCCAATTTCACCCGGAACTATTCCGATCTCCAAAGTAGTCATCCAATATATTGATCTTATTTATCGACCATTTCGAGACTCCTTGTCATGTCCGTGATCATATCCGGGACTCGCGAACTACCTTCTGTACATCAAAATACATAAACTCATATTACCGATCGACACCGAACGTTAAGCGTGCGGACCCTACGGGTCCGAGAACTATGTAGACATGACCGAGAGACGTCTCCGGTCAATAACCAATAGTGGAACCTGGATGCTCATATAACCTCCTACATATTCTACGAAGATCTTTATCGGTCAAACCGCATAACAACATATGTTGTTCCCATTGTCATCAGTATGTTACTTGCCCGAGATTCGATCGTCGGTATCTCAATACCTAGTTCAATCTCGTTACCGCCAAGTCTCTTTACTCATTCCGTAGTGCATCATCCTGCAACTAACTCATTAGTCATATTGCTTGCAAGGCTTATAGTGATGTGCATTACCGAGAGGGCCCAGAGATACCTCTCCGATAATCGGAGTGACAAATCCTAATCTTGATCTATGCCAACTCAATAAGTACCATCGAAGACACCTGTAGAGCACCTTTATAATCACCCAGTTATGTTGTGACGTTTGGTAGCACACAAAGTGTTCCTTCGGTATTCGAGAGTTGCATAATCTCATAGTCATAGGAACATGTATAAGTCATGAAGAAAGCAATAGCAACAAACTAAACGATCAAGTGCTAAGCTAAAGGAATGGGTCAAGTCAATCACATCATTCTCTAATGATGTGATCTCGTTAATCAAATGACAACTCATGTCTATGGTTAGGAAACATAACCATCTTTGATTCAACGAGCTAGTCAAGTAGAGGCATACTAGTGACATTATGTTTATCTTTGTATTCACACATGTACTAAGTTTCCGGTTAATACAATTCTAGCATGAATAATAAACATTCATCATGATATAAGGAAATATAAATAACAACTTTATTATTGCCTCTAGGGCATATTTCCTTCAAGATAATCAATACAGTGAACAAAGAGCAAAGGACAAGCTGGACCTCCCTTGGCAACATCCTTGCTGGGGCAGCTTGTGTAGCCCCAGCAAGCTCGTTGCCGGGGCAACCTGCGGAGCACCAGCAAGGCCATCACCCTTGAGGCTGAGAGTTCTAACACCATCAACAACGTCAAGGCCAAGGCTCAGGGGGCGCATGCAAAGTAGCATGTAGATCTTTGTGAATATTGATAGCCTGCGGGTCCACATGGGACCAGAAGACGAAGAAACCTCGGCAAGACCCTTGCTGGGGACGACCACGAGGCCCCCGACAAGCCTTGCCGGGGACGATTTTGGGACGCGACCAGGCCCTGCGCCCGACAAGGTTTTGCCACCTCACCGCGGCTCTAGTGCCACGACCAGCGTGCCAACTAAGCAGGTGCTTGCGTGGTGGCATGCAGATCTTAACGAAGGCTCTACCACCGCGCCAACACAGCAGCTAGCTAGCCAGGGTGGCACTGCGTGCCTCGTCAACCTGGACGCGTGTCAAGGCAAGGAAGGGTGGCTATGGACGGGACGACTCCTGTTGCCATCCTCGATAAAGTGAGAGGGCACGTAGGCAGCGCATTAAGTGCGTTTGTCCTATGATGCCCGCGATAAGTATGTACACTGTAGATACTTTCCACCTACTGTGTGCTACAACGGCAACCCTTTTGACATATAAAAGGAGGCCCGAGGCATACTGAGAGAGGATTCGGACTTTTTGAGCTAGGCATGCACCGCAGCTAGTTCAAGAGCTCAAGAACACAGAATATACAGACAGGCAGGACTAGGGTATTATGCATCTTTGCGGCCCGAACCAGGGTAAAAATCCCCTCGCACTGATTGCTAGACCTGCTCTTCATGCAGCTCCTCTCCCCGCCAACCGTAGAATGGATCGCCCCTGATCCCGTAGGTGTTCGTTTCCCCCGACAAAGAGTTCTTTAATGCTTGGAAAAATGAGATGCTTGAGATTTTCAATGAATATGATTTGAACAAGTACATTACTAGTCGTTGTCCGCCTCCTATTGATCCCTTGCATCCTACCCCTGATGAGAAGCTTGACATGATCGGCAATCTTAGAGCTATCAATCTTATCATAAGAGGATTGCCTAGAAATTTGCTTGCATGATTTCCTACTTTTGAATGTGCTTATACTATATGGAGATATCTTGAGGAACACTTTCCAAACTACTCTTTGAAAAATCTTGATGAGATTCTTCGAAAGTCCATAGCTTTTCATAAGATGAAACCTAGTGATCCTAAATTTGATGTTTTTCTATTTGAGCTTCGTGATCTCATGCATGCTAAAGGAGACGTTGGCGTCATTAGTAGCATCATCTCTCAAGTCATTAGAATTCATAAAGATGCACATTGTCATGAACATAAATCTAATGAATCACTCTCTCTAAGTGATGATCAATCACAAGACGATGTTGAACATGGATATTATGATGAAGATGATGATAGTGACTTTGATCTTGATGAGTTTGTGAGACATTTCTATCTTATGGCTAACCTTCATGGTTACATGGCTTGAGGAAAGGAATGGGTTCTTGATAGTGGATGTACCGATCACATGACGGATGACAAGGATATGTTCCCAGAGCTTGCTGAAAATAATGGACCCCGAAAGTATGCCACTTTTGGTGATAACTCGACGGGTAAGGTGGTTGGCCTTGGTAAGTGATGTCTAATACACAACCTTCTTCTTGTAGACGTTGTTGGGTGTCCAAGTGCAGAGTTTTGTAGGACAGTAGCAAATTTCCCTCAAGAGGATGACCCAAGGTTTATCAATTCGTGGGAGGCGTAGGATGAAGATGGTCTCTCTCAAACAACCATGCAACCAAATAACAAATAGTCCCTTGTGTCCCACACACGTAAATTGTATAGGTGCACTAGTTCGGCAAAGAGATGGTGATACAAGTGCAATATGGATGGTAGATATAGGTTTTTGTAATCTAAAATTATAAAAACAGCAAGGTAACAAGTGGTAAAAGTGAGCGAAAACGGTATTGCAATGCTTCGAAACAAGGCCTAGGGTTAATACTTTCACGAGCGCAAGTTCTCTCAACAATAATAACATAATTAGATCATATAATAATCCCTAAACATGCAACAAAGAGTCACTCCAAAGTCACTAATAGCGCAGAACAAATGAAGAGATTATTGTAGGGTACGAAACCACCTCAAAGTTATTCTTTCCGATCAGTCCATTGGGCTATTCCTATAAGTTTCACAAACAGCCCTAGAGTTCATATGTCACACCCTGATTTTCATGCCACAACACTTATGCTAATAAATCATGATAAAGTGTGGTTTGACAAAAACTTTTGCATTATTTGGCTTTTTATTTGAGTCGGCTTTCTCTTTGTGTTTTCAAGTGCTCTTAAAAGTCAACATAGCTTCACCTTCTATACTTCATCTCCTTGCCCCAAGCTTCTGCCCAATGATCATGCCATGTGTATAGAGCAACATAGTATTTTCTTACAAAAATAATTTTGCCAAATAGTATTTTCAAAAATTAGTTTTTCAAAAACCCCTGAGTTGAGGTTTGCACTACAAGTACTTGACTTGGGGTGTGAAAAATCATTCAAAAGGTATATTTGAATCCTATTAGATGTAGGACTCCCATAAACCACAAAAATATAATTTTAGAAGTTATTTTCCTATTTTATTTAAAAGCTTTTTCTTAAGGCCAGAAATGGTCTTTAATAGGGAAAAATCATTTTATTGTTTCAAAAATATTTGACAAAAACCTAGGGAAACTCAGTGGACATATATTGTCCATATATAAGAGTTTCAACACATGGTCATGTTCAAAATATTGGTCAAATCCCTCAAAAACCCTTTCTGGATATTTCAAGCTTTTGAAATATTTACAAAGCAAATATTCTCCAAAAATTCCAAGAAAATTCTAGCATGTCACATATGACATGTTGGATGGTCTTGACAAGTATCATGTCATGGAGAATAGTATAACCCCATGAAATCCCCTCAAAACCATTTATGTCCATTTTGAAGTTTGAGCAACTTTACATTGCCAAACATGTCCAAATGCTCTCAAATCTTGTGAAAATGCTCAAATGGTCTAGTAATTCATCTAGACCAAATGGCACAAGTTGGAGAAAATGTTATATTGATCAAAGTGCCCCAAAACCCTCTCTAACCAGAATCTAATTTGAACAACTTTGTACTACCAACTTTCTATCCTTGACCCCAACTTTGGTGAGAATATTCACATGACCAAATGAGGCCACTACACCAAGTGGTGCATCAAGGAGAAGTGATCTGCTCAACTAGATCTACACAAGTTCATTTTTGCTAATTTCTAGGGTTTACAAAAGTTGCATTGGCAACTTTTCCCAAATGGACTCAACCTTGGTGGAACCTATTATTATCTCATGCCATTTGACCCTGTCAAGCCTCATGACAAGAGGAGTTCGTCTTCTTTCCCAAACCAGCAACAAACACCTTCTGCCATTTTACTAAAACCCTTGTTTTGACCACTTCCACTCTTCTCCATGGCCCCAACTTTTTACCACACCTCTTGCTGACCTCCCTCTACCTCTGGCATTCAACACAAGACAATACTTATTGATCAAGGGGATGGAACCACCAATTTTCTATTCTGGACAGCCCCATTTCCACTCTTCTCCTTCCTTTCTCTTCACCCACTGGCCACCCAAAGCATCCAAGGCCAAGATCCCTTCCTTAGCAGCCCCCAAATACTACTGGACATGCAAGGGCGCGCCCACAAGCATAGAAAATGGCCTGGACAGCCATATGGGTGCTCTGGAGCGCGCTACAGTGCGCTCCCGCACTGTAGCCGCCCCCTGCCAACCGCCTCCGGCCACCTCGGGCCTCCCCAGCGTGTCTCACGAGGCTGCCTCAACGTCTGGGACACGGCAAGATGTCGGCCCCCTCCTAAACCTCTCTCCTTTCCCCTCCACGACCTCACCCGAGCGCGTCCGTGGACGCTGCCCATGGTGCTCCGCGGCCACGCCCATTTAAGCCACCCCGACTCTTTCTCTCGCCTCGGTTCGAACCTCCTCTCTCCCGTGCACCTCTCAGACACCCCCTCACTCCCCCTCGTGCCCTCATGCCCTCTCCATGGCCACCATGTGCACCGTCGGCCTCCACTTTGCTCCATCGAACAAGAGCCCCTCCCCCTCTCCTTCGACCTCTAGGAGAGCCTCCGCTAGGATACGGAGCTCCCACGCTCCTCTCCACCTCGTTCCGTGCCTCGTGGTGCCACTGCCGCCAATGCCTGATGGGGCCGTCCGCCACGACCGTCGCCGGATGCGCTCCGGCCATCCCCTGCCATCTCCGAGGGCTCCCCCTGACGCGCCTCTCCCCGGCGACCCCTCCGGTGGCCGGAGCTTGGCCGGGGGTGGTCTGTGCCGCCAGGGGCAAGCGCCGACTGGTGCTCAATCGCGACCTCGATCCCCTCTGTCGCGGGCGCGGGAGGAAGGAGACGACCTTGCGGGTGGGCCCCGCTGGTCAGCGACTCAGCCGACGGGCCCCAGCGTTTAAGTGGAGGTGGGATCCGGGTTAACCGTCTCCCCCGCAGAGAAGCGTACTCCGCTAGTCCGCCTTTGGCATGGCCCTCCTTAGCCGCGTGGCCGTGCAGCTGGGCCGGCCCAGTGCGCTGCGGTTCTATGCTGCGCCCGGTGTGTGGTATAGGTATAACCCCCACTTCCTTTGTCTTTTTCTTTTTCCAGAAACTTGTAAAATATCCTAAATATTCATATTACCTCCAAATTTGATGATTCAAATTTCTAGTGACTCTATAAATCATGCTCTACCTCTTAGGGGAGCTTTCACATTTTTCCAGAGAACTTTGCTTCACACTTATTTAGTAAATTCCAATTTTCTTAATTCTGTGACAAACTTTAGAAAATCACAGAGAGCTCAAAATTGATCCAAATGCCATGATTCAAAATCCTTGATGCTTCTAAGTTCATAACTTAGTTTTTCAACATTTTTCCTAATACTTTGTGTGCAACACAAAATAATGAGCCATTTCTTCATATTAGCCAACTTTGCAAATTCATAGGCAATTAATTTGAACTCCAAATCCAGTGGAACGAACTCTTAGATGCTTCTAAAATTATTACTTGTTAAATGGATGCCTTTGATCATTTTTCAAATAGTTCTTCTGTACACTTCTTGCAAATCCATAAACCCCTTGATTCCATCATATCGAAATATTTAGAAATATCCATTGATCCACTTCCAATGAAATCACCTTGGTCATTCCTCATATGACCAGAGGTATCCTAGAAAAGTCCAACTCACATTTTTTAGAGCACTTTTATTTTTGCCTTGTCGTATTACTTATTGTGGTTGTTTTCGATGATAGTTGACAAAGTAGACGAAATGCTCGGAGTTGGACCAGAGATATTTGAAGACCTCGAAGACTTTGTTAAAACAGGCAAGCAGCCCTTTGACCATGTCTATGAAACCCTTTTCATGCATGTCATATAGCACTTTTATTTCTTGCATCGGAGACATGATACTGTGGTGACCACATGGGGTGGTTTGCCACCTTACTTCCTCGTTGATACTTGCATTGTGCATGACCCTACCTTCTTATGAGGGTTATGCCGATGGGGGTAGATAGGATGCTAAAGTAGTGCTACGCATAAAGGGACGGGAATATGCATGGTGATGGAGACAAAGTATTTTCAAAAGACTTTTCGAAAACCCCGTCGGGTGCCACTTATTCCCGAGGGAGATGATGAGATGGGTAACCACTTGATGACGAAGTGGTGTACTGAGGCAAGGGTGTGTTTTTTTAGGAAACGGATTAGATTTAAGATTTGTCGGCTGTCCCAACCTTACATGCGCAGCCACTCTACCCTTGTATGGGAAAGGACATTATTGATTACCTAGGATGATACTAGCTTGGAGCCCGCATTACTAGTGATGGGGGAGAGTTGGTGCTCTCTCTCGGGACGGGGTCGTGCCAGGTAGGGCGGCCATGACTGTTTTTACAGGGCACCGGATACACCATTGCGTCCCCTCTCAGATGTTACGATCTCGAGTGAGTCTCGTATGATGTACATCGTGAGGATACGGAACAACGAGTGGACTCCTTGTTAGTGTCGTCTAGGGAAAGATAGTGATCGGGTGCTTACCCCGGGTACTTGAGGTACCGCGGGTCGTGGATGACATGGAAGTTCCCTGGATCTTGTGGGTAAAGTGTGCAACCTCTGCAGAGTGTAAAACTATTCAAATAGCCGTGTCCACGGTCAAGGACAGTTGGGTGGTGCTGCTTAGACTACGTCCATATGTTTCTAACAAACAACACGGTTTGGTAAATCTATTGACGTGTTTCATGAGGAAGTCACGATGAGCTTGAGCATGAGTTCTTCATAACTCTCTCTCAATGTTGATGTCTGGAACCTCCTGATACTTGTTGCAGACACATTCATATCCTTGATAAATGTTGATCATACTTGCATGAGAAAACTAGCTTTCTGCACAAATGCCAATTTAGCAGTAGTGTCTTGCATAATTATTCTGTTATCACCCTTGGGTTGCTTGCGAGTACATTCAAAGTACTCATTGGCTTGCCACTGGTTATTTTATTGGCCAGGCATGAAAGAACAAGATATATTGAAGAGTTCCTTGGTGACGATCGTGCGAGCTAGGACACTTTCCCAGTCAGAATGCCCTGTAAGGTTAAGGCAGATGGCATGGGTCCAAGTTATTGACGAAGATTTCCACTGCAATGTTATACTCAAGACTTGACCATAATGGTCTTAATTTATGTAAGACGGTATGTATGGATGTAAGACTCTTGTTATTCAGCTTCTGTGTGTTCAGTGAGCATTGATCTCTAGGGTCACTGTACACGCGCATTCGGTGATCACGACTTATGAGTCGGGGTCCCCACATCATAGTAAGATAACACCTTAAGACACACATCAACCAAAACCCTAATGTCACCTAGATACTCCAATGTCACCAAAAGTATCCGCGGGAATGATTATACGATATGCATCACACAATCTCAGATTCATCTATTTAAACCAACACAAAGAACTTCAAAGTGTTCCCCAAAGATTCTACCGGAGAGTCAAGACGAAAAAGTGTGCCAACCCCTAGCATAAGTTCACAAGGTCACTGAACCTACAAGGTGATCACTGAAACATACATAAAGTAGATCACGTAAATATCCCATTGTCACCATAGATAAGCACATGCAAGACATATATCAAGTGTTCTCAAATCCTTAAAGACTCAATCCGACAATATAACTTCAAAGGGAAAACTCAATCCATTACAAGAAGGTAGAGGGGGAGAAGTATCATAAGATCCAACTATAATAGCAAAGAACGTGGTACATCAAGATCGTGCCACATCAAGAACACGAGAGAGCTAAGATCAAACACATAACTATTGGTACATACCCTTAGCCCCAAGGGTGAAATACTCCCTCCTTGTTATGGAGAGCGCCTGGATGATGAAGATGGCCACCAGTGATGATTCCCCCCTCCGGCAGGGTGCCGGAACATGGTCCCGATTGGTTTTTGGTGGCTAAAGAGGCTTGCGGCGGTGGAACTCCCGATCTAGGTTTTTTCTGGAAGTTTTGGGATTTATAGGAGGAGTTGGCGTTGGTTTCACGTCAGGGGGCCCATAGGGAGTCCACGAGGCAGGGGGCGCGCCCTCCTCCCTCGTTGGGCCCTCGAGTCTTTCCTCCAGTAGCCTTTTGTTCTAGTATTTTTTATATTTTCCAAAAATATTCTCCGTTGATTTTCAGTGCATTCCAAGAACTTTTATTTCTGCACAAAAACAACACCACTGTAGTTCTGCTGAAAACAACGTAGTCCGGGTTAGTTCTAACCAAATAATACCAAAATCATGTAAAAATATTATAAACATGGCATGAATACATATAAAATTATAGATACGTTGGAGACTATCAAGCATCCCCAAGCTTAATTCCTGCTCGTCCTCGAGTAGGTAAATGATAAAAACGGAATTTGTGATGTTGAATGCTATCTAACATATTTATCAATGTAATCTTCTCCATTGTGGCAAGAATATGCATATCCATAAGATTCAAAACAAATGTTTACTATTGACATAAGAATAGTAACACATCAAGCATACTAACAAAGCAATCATGTCTTCTCAAAATAACATGGCCACAAAAAGCTATCCCTACAAAATCATATAGTCTGGCTATGCTCTATCTTTATCACACAGAATATTTAAATCATGCACAACCCCGGTTTCAGCCAAGCAATTGTTTCATACTTTAGTATTCTCAAACTTTTTCAATTTTCATGCAATACATGAGCATGAGCCATCGACATAGCACTATTGGTGGAATATAATGGTGGTTGTGGAGAAGACAAGAAAGGAGGAAGATAGTCTCACCTTGATGACCCACAAGTGTAGAGGATCTATTGTAGTCCTTTTGATAAGTAAGAGTGTCGAACCCAACGAGGAGTAGAAGGAAATGACAAGCGGTTTTCAGTAAGGTATTATCTTCAAGCACTAAAATTATCGGTAACAGATAGTTTTGTGATAAGGTAATTCGTAACGGGTAACAAGCAATGAAAGTAAATAAGGTGCAGGAAGGTGGACCAATCCTTTTTGTAGCAAAGGAAAAGCCTGGACAAGTTCTTATATAGAGAAAAGCGCTCCCAAGGACACATGGGAAATATCGTCAAGCTAGTTTTCATCACGCTCATATGGTTCGCGTTGGTTACTTTGATAATTTGATATGTGGGTGGACCGGTGCTTGGGTACTGTCTTTTCTTGGACAAGCATCCCACTTATGATTAACCCCTATTGCAAGCATCCACAACTACAAAAGAAGTATTAAGGTAAACCTAACCATAGCATGAAACATGTGGATCCAAATCAGCCCCTTACGAAGCAACTCATGAACTAGGGTTTAAGCTTCTGTCCCTCTAGCAACCCGTCATCTACTTATTACTTCCCAATGCCTTCCTATAGGAACAAATAATGGTGAACTTTCATGTAGTCGATGTTCACATAACACCACTAGAGGAGAGACAACATACATCTCATCAAAATATCGAACGAATACCAAATTGACATGACTACTATAGCAAGACTTCACCCATGTCCTCAGGAACAAACGTAACTGCTCACAAAGCATATTCATGTTCATAATCAGAGGAGTATTAATATGCATTAAGGATATGAACAAATGATCTTCCACAAGATAAACCAACTAGCATCAACTACCAGGAGTAATCAACACTACTAGCAACCACAGGTTCCAATCTGAGGTTTTGGGACAAAGATTGGATACAATAGATGAACTAGGGTTTGAGAGGTGATGGTGCTGGTAAAGATGTTGATGGAGATTGACCCCATCCCGATGAGAGGATCAATGGTGATGACGATGGTGATGATTTCCCCCTACCTAAGGGAAGTTTCCCCGGCAGAACCGCTCCGCCGGAGCCCTAGATTGGTTCCGCCAAGGTTCCGCCTCGTGGCGGCGGAGTTTCGTCCCGAAAGCTTGCTTATGATTTTTTTTCAGGGTAAAAGACTTCAAATAGCAGAAGATGGGCACCGGAGGGCTGCCAGGTGGCCCACGAGGCAGGGGATGCGCCCAGGAGGTAGGGCACGCCCCCCACCCTCGTGGCCAGTGTGTGGGCCCCCTCTGGTATTTCTTCCGCTCAGTATTGTTTATTAAATCCAAAAATGACTTTCGTGGAGTTTCAGGACTTTTGGAACTATGTAGAATAGGTCTCTAATATTTGCTCCTGTTCCAGCCAAGAATCCTAGCTGCCGGCATTCTCCCTCTTCATGTAAACCTTGTAAAATAAGAGAGAATAGCCATAAGTATTGTGACATAACATGTAATAACAGTTCATAATGAAATAAATATTGATATAAAAGCATGATGCAAAATGGACGTATCAACTCCCCCAAGCTTAGACCTCGCTTGTCCTCAAGCGTTAGCCGATATCGAAAAATATGTCCACATGTTTAGATATAGAGGTGTCAATAAAATAAAATACGGACATGAGGACATCATGATCATTCTTATAACAACAACATATATATTTTGGCATATGATTTCTTATGCTCAAGTAACAATCTATCCACAATGTCAAGTATGAATCAGAAACTTCATTGAAAACTAACAAACTATAATCTCAGTCCTTGAAGCAATTGCAATTTATCATAACATCAGAAATATTCAATATAAGAGCTTTTCAGCAAGTCCACATACTCAACTATCATTTAGTCTTCCACAATTGTTAACACTCACGCAATACTTATGGTTATAAAGTTTTAGTCGGACACAGAGAAAGATAGGGGCTTATAGAGTTTCCTCCCAACCTTTTACCTCAAGGGTAATGTCAACAATAATAGTTCATGCTAACTTACATCCAATTGGATATATATATCAGGATCTATCCAACACGAGGTGCTTGCCAAAGGATAAAATAAAAAGGAAAGGTGAAGATCACCATGACTCTTGCATAAGACAGAAAGTAAAAGATAGGCCCTTCGCAGAGGGAAGCATAGGTTGTCATGTGCTTTTATGGTTGGATGCACGAAATCTTAATTCAAAAGAATGTCACTTTATAGTGCCACTTGTGATACAGACCTTTATTATGCAGTTCGTCGCTTTTATTGCTTCCATATCACAAGATTGTATAAAGCTTATTTTCTCCACACTAATAAGTCATCCATATTTAGAGATCAATTTTTATTGCTTGCAACATGACAACTTACTTGAAGGATCTTACTCAATCCATAGGTAGGTATGGTGGACTCTCATGGCAAAACTGGGTTTAAGGATATTTGGAAGCACAAGTGGTATCTCTACTTGGTGCAAGGAATTTGGCTAGCATGAGGGGGAAAGGCAAACTCAACATGTTGGATGATCCAGGACAATATACTTTAATTTAGATGTGAGAAAACATAACCCAGTTCGTTGTCTTCCTTTTCCAACGTCAACTCTTTAGCATGCCATAATTAAATGAGTGCTCACAATCATAAAAGATGTCCAAGATAGTATATTTATATATGAAAACCTCTCTTTCTTTATTACTTCCTATTAATTGCAACGATGACCAAAACTATGTTTGCTAACTCTCAACAACCTTTAATCATCATACTCTTAATATGTGAAGTCATTACTCTCCTTAAGGTCAATATGATCTCTTTTATTTATTTTTATTCATTTATTACCTCAAGATCATAGCAAGATAGCAAAGCCCTTGACTCAACACTAATCTTTATTATATATAGCTCACAGACTCGATTACATAGAGGGATCATAAAGCAAAACTCAAAACTAAATCATACCAAAACTTTATTCTACTAGATCAAGATACTATGAAAGGGATCGAACTAAGAAAAATAGTAAAGATAGGAGTGTGATGGTGATACGATACCGGGGCACCTCCCCCACGCTTGGCAGTTACCAAGGGGAGTGGCCATACCCAAGTGTTTAGGTCTCCTTCTTTGGAAGTGGTGGTGTGATATTCTTGGCGATGATGCCCCTTAGTATACGATTCTCCTCCTCGAGCTTATTGACTTGCTGCTCTAGGTCCATATTTTCCTTGCGGAGTTTACCCGTGACGGCTAAAGCTCCTTTCACCCATGGATGTTGCATAGCTGCTGGAGAACAAGTGACACTCGTTTTCATATTTTCATAAGAAAGAAATCTAACACTGGAAGGGATGACCGAGTTTGGAATGGCTGAGCTCAGTAGTTCCCCCATCGTGAATCCGGCTTGGAAACGACAGGTGACTTCTTGATCCTCCTCCATGGCATCTATCCTTTTCAAGTCAGCCTCCATCTCCTCCTCCGTTGATGGCCCAAAGTGATAAGCATCGCAGTTTTCTCCTGGACCTGGCGTCGGATGAGACACCCGACTCTCCCTGACTAACTCTTGAGAAGACATCTTGCTCTAAACCTGCAACAGAAATAGCTCGAAAAAAAGGCAGAGGATATTTGCGTGATACAATGGTCAAAACCTTTGGGAGATTATATAATGAATTTTTACCGACCAAAAGAAGTATTGTGCAAGAAAATGGAGTCTGGAGAGCACACGAGGTGCCTACGAGGCAGGGGGCGCGCCCAGGGGGGTAGGGCACGCCCTCCGCCCTCGTGGATGCCTCGTGTCCTTCCCGGACTACTTCTTATTTTCCTATTTTCTTAAATATTCCAAAATGGAGAAAAATTGCTATGAGAACTGTTTTGGAGTCGGTTGCTTACTGTCCCACATACCTATTCCTTTTCGGGGTCTGAAATATTCTGGAAAGTGTCCCTTATGTATTCCTCCGGGGTTACGGTTTAAATAACATTGGTTTCAACATTTATAGGACTACCTAAGATATAATGTTTGATTCTTTGACCGTTCACCACCTTCGGATTTGTGCCTTCGAAGTTGTCGATTTTAATGGCACCGGAACGATAGGCCTCCTCGATGACGTAAGGGCCTTCCCATTTAGAGAGAGGTTTTCCTGCAAAAAATTTTAAACGAGAGTTCAAGAGCAACACATAATCACCTACATTAAACTCTCGCTTTTGTATCCTTTTATCATGCCATCTTTTAACTTTTTCTTTAAACAGTTTGGCACTCTCATAGGCCTGAGTTCTCCATTCATCAAGTGAGCTAATGTAAAATAACTTCTTCTCACCGGCAAGTTTGAAGTCATAATTGAGCTCTTTAATGGCCCAATATTCCTTATGTTCTAACTCGAGAGGTAAGTGACATGCTTTATGATAAACCATTTTATATGGAGGCATACCCATAGGATTTTTATATGAAGTTATATAAGCCCATAATGCATAATCAAGTTTCTTGGACCAATTCTTTCTAGATCTATTAACAGTCTTTTGCAAAATTAATTTAAGCTCTCTGTTACTCAATTCTACTTGGCCACTAGACTGTGGGTGATATGGAGATGCAATTCTATGATTAACATCATACTTAGCAAGCATTTTACGGAAAGCACCATGAATAAAATGTGAACCACCATCAGTCATTAAATATCTAGGGACTGCAAACCTCAGAAAAATAACTTCTTTAAGCATCTTAATAGAGGTGTTATGATCAACACTACTAGTTGGAATAGCTTCTACCCACTTAGTAACGTAATCAACAGCAACTAAAATATGTGTATACCCATTAGAGGAAGGAAACGGTCCCATATAATCAAAGCCCCAAACATCAAATGGTTCAATAACAAGGGAATAATTCATGGGCATTTCTTGATGTCCATTAATATTACCAATTCTTTGACATTCATCACTAGACAGGACAAACTTACGGGCATCCTTGAAGAGAGTAGGCCAATAAAAACCGGATTGCAGTACCTTATGTATAGTTCTATCTCCAGTGTGGTGTCCTCCATATGCCTCGGAGTGACACTTGCGTAGGATCTGTTCCTGTTCATGTTCAGGTACACAACGTCTAATAACACCATCTACTCCTTTATAAAGGTGTGGGTCATCCCAGAAGTAATGCTTAAATCATAGAAGAACTTTTTCTTTTGCTGGTATGTGAAACTAGGTGGTATGAATTTAGCAACAATGTAATTAGCATAATTAGCATACCATGGAGCAGTACGAGAAGCATTTATGATAGCTAATTGTTCATCAGGAAAGCTATCATCAATAGTGTCAGCGTTTTGGGAACGGGGGTCCCCAGAACTGCCTGCCCGCGGCCTACGGCGTGGCTCCAGTAGTGGCCCAGTGCGGCCCATCTTCATCAACCAACACTCAAGACCCTCACGAGGGGCCAAGCCTCACGGGGCGGGCGACACAAGGCATCCTCAAGAGTGGCCTCACCAGGCAGGCTCGCGAGGAGGCGGAGAGATCAAGGCAAGGGGTACCTCACGAGGTGCTCATGACGCAAGCCATTATGACCAAGGTCAGGCGGGCGCCAGGCAGGCGCCAGCCCGCGCAGTGCCTCGTTTCCTCTTTGGTGCTAAGGGGGTAAGCACAGGCGCGGAGTACCGAGGGATTAGGCAAAGGTTTCCATATCGGTGCAACAAGACCAAGACCAGCGGGACGGCAGGACGGAGGTCATCATGGAGCCCAAGACGGCGTCACCACCAGCGCCTTTGGCAGGTGAAGACCACCTTTAGTCAGGATGGCTTGTACTAGTTGTCCCCTTTCAAAATGGCCGTTGTTGGATCCCTTCCCGCTCAATATTTGGGAATAGGACCAAGGCCTCTATAAATAGGGCTAGCCACCACAGTAGGAGGGACGGATCGATTCCTCCCCGAGCAAACCACCAAGCACAAGAAGACCTCTCCTTGCGAGCCTGTTCTTCCCTTGTACTGTTCATCATCATCCCAAGAGGCAATCCACCACACCACACACAGGAGTAGGGTATTACACCACAATGGTGTCCCGAACCTGTATAAATCTTGTGTCTCTTGTGTTGTGAGTTCATCTAGTTATCTTAGAGATCGCGGCGAGGCTGAGGGCGTGCTTCAGTAGGGAGAAATCTTCGTGCGCATCCCAGTGTTCGAACCTTAAGGGTTTTGCCGGAACCCGATATCCGACATTTGGCGCGCCAGGTAGGGGTGCACCAGAGCTCTTCGTTCCGTCGACCCGCTCTCCGCCGACACCGTGTTTCGCCCGCATGGTGGACAACATGCTTCCGGCTCCGGCGCTGGGGCCAGGGGGCTCCGAGCCTTGGCCCCCGCCTTACGGCAGGTGCAGTGGCCGCACAAGTTCAAGCGAGAGATGTCGCCGCGCTACGACGGTGTGGCGAACCCGCTGGTCTTCCTGCTGGCATACGAGGAGGCCGTCCTCAAGGCCGGGGGCGATGACAAGGTCATGGACAACTAGCTTCCCATGGCCCTCAATGGCGTCCCACGCGCTTGGCTGCTTAACCTGCCGGCGTCTTCTGTGGCCTCGTGGGAGGAACTGCACGACCTCTTCCTCGCCCACTATGCAACACCGACGCCCCCAGTCGTCACAGTTCTCCTGGGCGGCTCGCAGGCGCCACCCTCGGACCGCCATGCCAAGCCGTTCTTTCGCCAGATCGGCGCCGCACTCGCGCGGCAAGGAGCTCCCCCGTGTTGGGTGGCGCCCAAGGCCGACCTGACATTCAACTCGGAAGATCACCCCATCAACTCCGCCTGCTCGGGTGCGCTCCCGATGCTCTGCACGCCCACTATCTTCCAGGTGGCCATCACCAAAACCCTCATCAACGGCGGCGCCGGCCTCAACATGCTCTCGGTGTAGGCCTTCAGCCTCCTCCATGTGCCGCTGGAACGACTCCGACCCAGCAAGCCCTTCCCGGGTGTCGGAGGCAGTTCCTCCATTTCCCTAGGGCAGATCCGCCTTCCCGTGACCTTCGGCACCCACGACAACTACTACACGGAGCCGGTCGACTTCGACATCGCCCGCATCGGCCTCCCTTACAACACCATCCTCGGATATCCTGCCTTGGCTCGGTACATGGCGGCAACCGATCCGTCCTACAACCTCATAAAGATGCCCGGGAGCAGTTGTGTCCTCACCGTAGCTGGAGACACCAAGGAGGCTCTGCTGGCGCTCAAGCTGGCCCTCAAGGACGCCCCGGCGGCACAGCCTGCCGGCGCGTACGCCTCCAAGGCCAAGGGAGCAACACCGACCAAAAAGAAGCAGTTCTTCACACAGGACAAGGCGGAGACCAAGCAGGTGCCAGTTGAGGAAGACAGGTCCTCCGGAGCCACCTTCACCATAGGTGCCAACCTCGACCCCGACCAAGAGGAGGAGTTGGTGAGGTTCTTGCGCTCGAACAAGGAGGTGTTCGCGTGGGAACCCAAGCAGCTAGTAGAGGTACCAAGGGAGGTGATTGAGCATCACCTGAATGTGTGCCCCAATGTATGCCCCGTGAAGCAGAAGTGCATGTCAACAAAAACTATATTGTTGGATTCATATTTGAACATAGTTTTCAATGATATAATTTTAGGTGACATGCATCCGCGTTTATCGTACTATATATAATGTTAGGAGGAGGAGAAGAAGAAGAAGAAGAAGAAGAAGAAGAAGAAGAAGAAGAAGAAGAAGAAGAAGAAGAAGAAGAAGAAGAAGAAGAAGAAGAAGAAGAAGAAGAAGAAGAAGAAGAAGAAGAAGAAGAAGGAGAAGGAGAAGGAGAAGGAGAAGGAGAAGAAGGAGAAGGAGAAGAAGAAGGAGAAGGAGAAGGTGAAGGA
>NC_041381.1:249602593-249642967 GCF_002162155.2 Triticum dicoccoides
GAAGAAGAAGAAGAAGGAGGAGGAGGAGGAGGAGGAGGAGGAGGAGGAGGAGGATGAGAAGAAGAAGAAGAGGAAGAGGAAGAAGAAGAAGAAGAAGAAGAAGAAGAAGAAGAAGAAGAAGAAGAAGAAGAAGAAGAAGAAGAAGAAGAAGAAGAAGAAGAAGAAGAAGAAGAAGAAGAAGAAGAAGAAGAAACATAGCATTATTGTTTTTGCCATCAACCTAACTAAAATGCTCTTGTTGAACTAATACCTTTACCTAGTGTATTTTAGATGAGTTTAACAATGGCGTGGCAAGGACAAGAGGATGTGGAACCCCTTCAAAATGCTAAGGACAAAGATTGGCAAAAGCTCAAGACTCTTCTTTTTATATTTTAGTGATCCAAGATCACATTAAGTCCATAGGAAAGCCAATACTATTAAAAGGGGATGATATTTGCTTAATGGTCTATTTGCTCAAAGTGCTTAGTGACATTGCTCCAAAACCCTCAACCACTTTCCCACTCCAAATATGTCCAAAACCCAACGTCAAACTCGGCCCCACCGATCTACTCTATCCGGCGCCACCGAGTTCAGTTGACATAGCCACTGCCAGAAACCCTAGACAATCCGGTCACACTGATATGGATCTAGGTCTACCCGAGATGGCCCTGCAAACTCTCTGTTTCCCTTCATAACATTTTTGTCTCACCGAAGTGAGCGAGCGGTCCTACCGAGTTTGCTTGACAAACTATCTGTTTCCATTTGTAACATTTCGGTCTCACCAAAATGAGCGATCGGTCCCACCGAGTTTGCTTGACCAACTCTTTGTTTGCTCTTTGCTAAAATCGGTCTCATCGAGATGAGGTTTTGCCCTAGCCCTAGCACATCGATCACACTGAGTTGATCTCATCGGTCCCACCGAGATTCCTAATGTTCACATTTTGAACTAAATCGGTCTCACCGAGTTGGCTCAATGTGTGTAACGGTTGGATTTTGTGTGGAGGCTATACATACCCCTCCACCGCCTTCTCCATTTGTGAGAGAGCCATCAGAACGTGCCTACACTTCCACTACTCATTTTCTGAGAGAGAACCACCTACTCATGTGTTGAGACCAAGACATTCCAATCCTACCTGTAACATCCCAAAATTCTAAATTTTGGAATGTTATATTAAATAAATAGTTTTGATTGTTTGTCTGATTGTTGTGTGGTTGCTTGTGTGAAATTGAGTGAAATTTGAAACTTTTTGAAAGTTGAATGAGAGAGATGAAATGACTTTCCAAGACTTTCCCCTTTGTTTTATTGATCTCAGTGAATTCAAATTCATTTCATCACAAAACCCTAGAGTGAAGATGATATGACTTCTTCCATTCCAAGAAATGAAAAGGGGTTTGCAAAGATTTGAATTCCAGCTGAAAATATTTCAAATTTGAAACTTTATGCAACTCAATGATTTTCAGGAGAGAAGATAAAATGACTTCTTCAAATATAATGAAATATGAGTTGGAAGTTTAAAAGAATCAAATTGAAAGCCCTTTGAAGGCATTTCGAAAACCACTTTCATTTAGGACTTATTTGCCTTTTATTCAAAAAAATCTCCTATAAATAATTAAATAAATGGAAATAAGGGTAAAATGATTCCCTCCAATGGAAAATTAGGAGAAAATAAATTTTAAATCATTTTGGTATTTTAAAATGATTTTTGGGATTTTTGCATTCGTGCCCCTAGTTGGGTCACGCTCGACTGATTTGCCACTAGTTTTTCAACAATTGCGGTTTTGCCCTGCTCACTTCACTCGCCTTGTGTTTTTGCCCTTCCGGGGCGGTTCCGGCCAATCATGGTTCGCCACGTGGCGACTTCTCATTGGTCGGAACCGCCCCGAAAGGGCAAAAACACAAGGCGAGTGAAGTGAGTTGGGCAAAACCGCAATTATTGAAAAACTAGGGGCAAATCAGTCGAGCGTGACCTAACTAGGGGCACCAATACAATTGTTCCATGATTTTTTTTTGTTGGGTTTTAATGCAAAAGTAGCATTGTTTGCTTTATTTATATTTTTGAGGATTTTATTTGGCCATGAAAATATGTTCATGTTTTAGGAAATTTTCATTCTGAAATTTTTGGTATATAATATGCCTATATATAAATGTTTTTTATTTTGTTTAATGTTTGCCTTGTTTTTTGTAGAAAAGAAAACAAAATGCCCTAGGCCAGGCCAGGCGTGTAGGCCGGCCCAGCCCAGGCTATCGCTAGGAGGCTTGCACGGGAGGAACTCCCAGGAGCTGCTGAGGGAGTCCTGGATTAAGGGGTCCTCGGACAGCCGGACTATATACTTTGGCCGGACTGTTGGACTTTGAAGATACAAGATTGACGACTTTGTCCCGTGTCCGGATGGGACTCTCCTTTGCGTGGAAGGCAAGCTTGGATATTCGGATATGTAGATTTCCTTCTCTATGACCGACTCTGTGTAACCCTAGCCCCCTCCGGTGTCTATATAAACCGGAGGGTTTAGTACGTAGGACAACAACAATCATAATCATAGGCTAGCTTCTAGGGTTTAGCCTCTACGATCTCGTGGTAGATCAACTCTTGTAATACTCATATCATCAAGATCAATCAAGCAGGAAGTAGGGTATTACCTCCATCGAGAGGGCCCGAACCTGGGTAAAACATCGTGTCCCCTGCCTCCTGTTACCATTAGCCTTAGATGCACAGTTCAGGACCCCCTACCTGAGATCTGCCGGTTTTGACACCGACATTGGTGCTTTCATTGAGAGTTCCACTATGTCATCGCGATAAGGCTGGATGGCTCCCTCGATCATCTTCAATGATGCGATCCAGGGGGAGGTTTTCCTTCCCACAAAGATCTTCGTATTCGGCGGCTTCGTACTGCGGGCCAACTCGCTTGGCCATCTGGAGCAGATCGATAGCTACGCCCCTAGCCATCAGGTTAGGTTTGGAAGCTTAAACTATACTGCCGACATACGCGGAGACTTGATCTTCGACGGATTCGATCCCATGCCGGATGCGCCGAACAGTCACGATGGGCATGACTTTGATCTGCCGTCGGGCAGTATTTGGGAGATCGCACATGCGTTGGCACCGGGAATCAATCCGGAGTAGATCGTGCCTTCCGAGGACGGGTGGATGGACCCCGCCACGGAGGCCGCACACTCATTGGTGTCGAAGCCGAACACTGATCCCACCTCCTGTGAGAGTGGTGTCGTCAGACCCTCGGACTCGTCTCCGGCTACAAGATCCGAACCGCGTGCGCCCGTGCCTGTCGAATCTGATTGGGCACCAGTCATGGAGTTCACTGCCGTGGATATTTTTCAGCACTCTCCCTTAGGTGATGTGCTGAACTCATTAAGGTCTCTTTCCTTGTCAAGAGATTCGTTGCCGAACTATGTTCGGCTCAAGTGGGAAGCGGACGATGAAGAAATTCGTTCCCCACCCACCACCCACTTCATAGCCACTGTCGATGACTTAACCGACACGCTCGATTTCGACTCCAAAGACGTCGTCGGGATTTACGACGACGCAAGAGAAGAACAGGAACCCCCGCCCACTGGGCGCTGGACTGCCACCTCATCATACGATATATATATGGTGGACACACCAAAAGAAGGCGACGATGACGATGCAACGAAGAATACTTCCCTCGACAAGCCACCAAAGTGGCGCCGAAGACACTGCTCTAAATCCCGCCAAGTAAAAACAGTGACAACAGCGCAAGAAATAATAATACCCCGGCTGATTCCAAAGGAAACAACGACCCCATGGACCCAGTGATGGAGCAAGGTGAGCCAGGGGACGGTGAAAATAGTCTGAAGCCGACGTCAGATAACACTGATCCCGAGGGTAAAATTCAACAACCTGTCTCCAAAGAGGAGAATAACCCGGACGATGATGCACTCATCAGCCCAAAAAAACTCTTGGAACAAGAGAACCTCCACAGCAGGCTTATCGCCACCGCGAGGAGCCTAAAGAAGCAGAAGCAAAGGCTTAAGGCCGCGCATAATACGCTCAACCGCAGGTGGAACAAAGTGCTCGACACAGAAGAAAAATGCGACAACGATCGTCACACAAAGGGCTATCCAAGTGCAAGCTGCTGCCCGAATTCGAGACGAGGCCGTAGAGCCCATTCAACCGAAAACGACCGATTAGCCAGACCGACCGCCCCGTGGCCATGAAAAGACGACTAATGATGCCGCACACAAGTCAGCACACGATTGACGTGAGCTCCTGGACAAAAAGTCCGGTATGGCTAGATCCATTTACGGATCTAGGAAGCGCGCTCCAGCACAGGATCAGAGCTACCGAAACGATCACATTGATCAAACATCAGCTAGGAATCAGAACCGAACACAACAACCGTCGACAACATGCCACGACACGATCAAATACAGGGGTGCCGCACACCCCCTGTGCTTCACCGATGAGGTACTGGATCATGAATTTCTGGAAGGATTTAAACCCGTGAATATAGAGGTATACAACGGAACTACAGACCCTAGGGTCTGGATCGAGGACTTTATCCTTCATATCCACATGGCTCGCGGAGATGATCTCCATGCCATTAAATACCTAACCCTCAAATTAAAGGGACCAGCTCGGCACTGGTTGAAAAGCCTTCCCGAAAACTCAATTGGAAGTTGGGAAGAGCTCAAGGATGCTTTCAGGGCCAATTTTCAAGGGACCTATGTCCGACCTCCAGACGCACACGACCTAAGTCACATAATTCAACAGCCCGGAGAGTCAGCCGGAAAGCTCTGGAACAGATTTCTTACTAAGAAGAATCAAGTAGTCGATTGCCCGGACGCCGAAGCCTTAGCGGCTTTCAAACACAATATCTGGGATGAATGGCTTGCCAGACACCTCAGCCAAGAAAAGTCGAGGACAATGGCAGCCTTAACAAGCCTTATGACCCGCTTTTGCACGGGCAAGGATAGCTGGCTGGCCCGTAGCGGCACCAGCGACCCAAGCACATCCAAAGTTAGGGATGGCAACGGGAAGCCGCGACGCAACAAAAACAAGCGTCGAAACAATGATGGCAGCCCAGAGAACATGACAGTCAACACCGGATTCAGGGGCTCTCAACCTGGTCAACGGAAGAAGCCATTTAAAGGCAGCAGAGATGGACCGTCCAGCCTAAATAAGATTCTAGACAAATTATGTCAGATTCACGGCACCCCCGAAAAACCTGCAAACCACACCCACAGAGAGTGTTGGGTTTTCAAGCAGGCCGGCAAGCTGAATGCCGAACAAAAGGGGAGGGATACGCCAGGTGAAGACGAGGATGAGCCTCGTCAGCCGAACACTGGAGAACAGAAAAAATTCCCACCAGAAGTCAAAACAGTGAACATGATTTACGTAACTCACATTCCAAAGAGAATGCGCAAACACGCACTCTGAGACGTATACGTTGTTGATCCCGTCACCCCCAAATTTAATCCCTGGTCGGCCTGCCCGATCACCTTCGATCGCAGGGACCATCCGACTAGTATCCGACACGGAGGATCGACTGCCTTGGTGCTCGACCCCATAATTGACGGATACCATCTCACACGAGTCCTTATGGACGACGGCGGTAGTCTAAACCTGATATATCAGGACACTGTCTGCGAAATGGGAATAGACCCCTCAAGAATCAGCCTAAGCAACACTACCTTTAAAGGAGTAATACCAGGTGTTGAGGCCCACTGTACGGGCTCTCTAGTACTAGAGGTTGTATTCGATTCTCCCAACAACTTCAGAAGCGAGGAATTAACCTTCGACATGGCTCCATTCCGAAGCGGCTATCATGCACTACTCGGAAGAACGACCTTCGCCCGTTTTAATGCAGTACCGCATTACGCCTACCTCAAACTTAAGATGCCCGGTCCATGCAGCGTCATCACAGTTAGCGGAAATACAGAGTGTTCCTTACGCGCGGAAGAATATGTGGCGGCTCTAGCAGCCGAACACTGAGCGGTCCCTCCAACTAGGACAAACGGCCGGTCGTCAAGACCACAGACACGGTTAGACGAGTCTGGCGCTCCACCCAATGTAACAGCTCAGTTGGGATTTCCCCATAAAAGATGTTAGGGGCTGCTCGCAAAAAGAGCCCATAAGTTTGGCTTGACCCTATCAATACAATAGCATATTGCATTTTCATGGTTCATTCAGATTAACGAACACCTCGTATGAAGTCTTTCACCTGGGTTTTTTCTTTCCTTTTACAGATGATCATCGTGCTACACCCTTCCAGGATACGGCACAACGGAGATAAAGGCGCAGACGTGCAGCAGCGCCCCGCTCAAAGGTTTCTTTCTAGATTAAGACCCTGCGTAAACCTTTTTAATGTCTCTTGTCGCTTCTTCCCCTCTGGAAACTTTATACAACCAGGAGGGATACTGGCGTTTTCGGCATTTTTGTCACACCAGACTACTGCTCATACCTGGAAACTCAAGGCTTATTGTCAAGGGCGTTATTCAGCCGAGTACACATTATAAAGTCCGAATACCTTAGGGAGTGTTCGGCGTCGCGAGTTTGGCCTTATATGCATCAGCTCCGAATCATGTCTTTGGTCAAATGTTGGGTTTGCCCGGCTCCTGTGTTTTGCTACCTTACATTCCGTTCTATCGGCTAAGGCGCGCTACCGGGAGAACTACTGTGATTGTGCCCAGGTTCATCTAGAAGAGCACCTCAGTAGAGAAAGCCGAAAACTGACTGTCATGATACAGTGCAAGACTGGTCAACCACTCGATGACCCAGCGGAATCTTTGCGGTTCCTCCGCATTAACGAAGGACCGGTTTCCCAATCACGTACATACGCGCACCATATCCGGCTAAACGCGAAAGTACCAGGGGCTATATAGTAGCCCCGCCGTCAAACTCCTATGGCTAAGTGAAAATGTTAAAGCTATACAGTCCGATTGCCTGGTTCGCCGCGCTATCACCTCCTTAATGGACCAAGACGTTGGATCAAGTGTGACTATGCGTTTTCTCGAACACCCCCGCATTATATGCGTGGGGACTAAAGCCGACGACTGCAAACTTTCAGGTTATATACATACATAAACGGCCGCACAGGAGGCATTATAATACTTTGGGTAAAAGTATAAACACAACCTTTATAATCAAAATAGCATTGTCTTTACAATCGCGATACATGTCATTCGAACATGGTACTCTTCGAGCACTGTGCCTCTATTAAACGAGCGCCTTCTAAGACTTCTTCGAAATAGTGCTCGACCAGGTCCTGGCCGTCCGCCGCACTCCGGGTTGCAATAGCGGTGGCTTCCATCCCAGCCCAGTATGTTTTAACACGGGCGAGAGCCATCCGTGCACCCTCTATGCACGCCGACCTCTTCACAGCATCGATATGTGACACGGCACCAAGGAATTGTTGCACCAATCCAAAATAGCTGTCCAGCCTTGGTCCTTGTGGCCAAAGATGATCCATGATAGACCTCATAGCAAGCCCGGACAACCTGTGGAGTTCAGCCCATGCGGCAATCTTTTCATTCAATGGCAGCGGACGCGTCGGGGCACTGAACTGCGACCAGAATAACCTCTCAGCCTAATGGTCTTTCTGGTCTTTGAAAAACTCGGTTGCATCAGCAGCACTCTTTGCCAGGTCCGCATATGAGTCCGCCGCACTCCACAACTGATCCAGAGGGGCATACTTTGGATCTTCGAATTTCATCCGCAACAGATAGGGCTTCCCAGCCATGATATCTCCGGCTTCACGAAGCCCCTCCCTCATCCCCCTCATTTCAGAGCGGGTTTCCTTGGCTGCCTCCAGGGCCTTCTTCAGGTCAGCCGCTTTTGCTTGATTTTCCTTTTCAAGGAGCTCACGGCGGCTAGTGCAATCTTCCAGCTCGGTAGTCATCTAGGCTATCTTTTCTTCGCTCCGGCGATGAGCAGCCTGTTCGGCTCTTAACTCCTCGACCGCCTTCAGAGCGGCCGCATCACTTATCCAGGCTTGCTCCTTGGCTCGGGCAAGCTCCGCCCGAAGGGTCTCCACGGCAGCAGCTCCATCTGCAGTCACAACATATTATAGATACTAGCATCATGCTCCTCTTAAAAATTTGCTGACAAGCCGAATATACATACCCCGGGCCTCGTCAAGCCGCTTGTTAACAAGCGCGATGTCGGATCGGCCACGTCCAGCTGCCACTTTAGTTCAGCAAAATCAGCAGATCGGTCGGCCACCAGACCCTCAGCCACCTGCACATAAAGCAGCGCGCTTATTACCAGAGATTACGATCCTCTGTTCGCCACGTTTATGGCAACCAGAGTCTCAGGGGCTACTATCTATACAGAGCACACTTAGCATGTGCGGAACCATCAAAAATACATTTTTTGCGTATGTCAAAGCCTCTCAGTAGACTCGTAAAAGCGTCATTCAAGTCGCTTTTCGCGGATGAAATCCTCTCAACCACCGTACCCATAAGGCACGATGTGTCTCTGAGATGACCGAACGCTCCAGAAGGCCCATTAGTGTGTCTGGCTGTGTGCCGGACAATCCCGGACTCCTCCTGAAGCTCTCTTTGGGAGCCGGATATTCCAGACTCCGGGCAGCCAAAGTGCCAACTTCTGGCCTTGGTGGATCAGGAGAAATCCTCTATGACGACACCTCGGGGTCGTCCGCCTCATGTGACGGGGAGGCAGGGGGAGGCGTCTCGCTCTCCATCATCTCCGGAGGAAGATCCCCTGAGGACGAACTTTGTGGAGAAGGGCTACGAGCCGAACTGCAACAAATATGTTTCAGTCATAATCCTCAGAGAGAAAACAGGATATGTTCACCAAACTACTCTTTTACTTACGGCTCAGTGGGGGGCTGCCCCCCTTGCGGGTGCTGTGCGGTAAGGACGCCCGCCGGGGCAGGGCCCTCTGGCGAGGGTTTCTTCCCTTGTTTGGAAGCCCCCGTTTCCAAGTCTTTAGAGGCGGCCCTTTTCTTACCTTGAGGAGAAGGGATTTTAGATTCCCCTCCCCGATTATCCTTCTTCGCGGAGGCACCTACTCCTCCAATCTTGATGTGTAAAAAATGAGGCCCATCTATGGCTTCTCTATCCCTCCCCTCGTCTTCTCTTGATGGAACCTGATATGGCATGCGGTCGAGCATCCTGGTCAACAACGGATTCGGCGAGCCTTCGGGAAGAGGGGCCGGACACCTAATCCTCTCCGCCTTCCTCAGCCAGTCCTAGCAAGGAACAATTTTTAGAATAATATTACAATAAACATAAAGGATGGTGTGTTCGGTAGCGGAATTGCTTACTTGGGTATCCGGGCGGTTGCAACTGAGACCCGCATCCTCGGTGGTGTCCGGACACTTTATTCGTGATCCGAAGAATGACTTATACATCTCTTTGAGCGTCAGGCCGAGGAATTGTTGAACAGTTGCTTAATGGATCACCCAACTGTATTCCGGGTCCAGTCGAGTTGAACTCCCACATACGGAGAGGACGACGTTGGCAGGGCAGGGCTCGACGAACCAGCATCACTTGCATTATCTTGACAAGACTGACATCCCTCTTAAGAAGGTCTCGAATACGGCTTTGCAATGTCAGCACGTCGTTAGACGGCCCCCAATCCAGCCCCTTGTTGACCCATGACGCCAGTTGCGGTGGAGGGCCCGGGCGGAACGTTGGAGCAGCCACCCGCTTTGTACCTCGGGGGGCGGTGATGTAAAACCACTCCCGCTGCCATAAATTAGAAGTCTCCATGAAAGAACCCTTTAGCCATGGGGCACCAGCGCCTTTGCTTATTATAGCACCTTTGCACTCCGCGTGACGCCCGTCGATCACCCTCGGCCTCACATTGAAGGTCTTGAGCCATAGGACGAAATGGGGGGTGATGCGGAGGAAGGCCTCATGATGTAGGGCGGAACACTAGGGGCCGATCTTTCATGTTTGGAGAGGATCCCTATGAGAAACACGAAGAACGCGCGGAAGGAAACGAGGGAAATCACGGGGGAACACAAGAGGAAGCACTCAACCAACATGAATATGATCACACATGTGCTAGATCCAAGAAACACAAAGAGATACACGGTCCAAATCCAACAAAGGACGATACAAGTGGCGGTAGCTCATCTCCGAGAGGAGGTCTTGAATCCTCGAGGGATCTTCCCGTAAAGGGGTCTTGAATCCATAGTGGATCTTCTCCGAAGAGGTCGTGGTCTGTCACAAGGAGATCCGTATGGATGAGCAAAGCTCTATATCAAATGAGCTAATCCTTTGCTAACCCTAGCTAGGAGGAGGTGGGGTTCTCTGTGCACATGCAGGTGCCGGATGTCCGGGCTGGGGGCCGGATGTCCGTGATGGAGTGGCTGATTCTTCTGCTCTCTGGATGGCGTGCGCCGGATTTCTGGGCAGGCGCCGGATGTCCGGCCCATCGGTGGGCGCCGGGTGTCTGGGGGTCGGCCGGATGTCCGGCCGCTGTAGAGTCACCTGGCTTCTGTCTCTCTCTAGTCTTCTTCTGGTTGGTGGCGTCGGATGTTCGGGCTCCTGCCGGATGTTCGATCGCTGTAGCTGCTGGCACTTCTTCCTTCTCCTTCCTTTGCTTCTGCGCATGCTTGGCCTTGGTCCTTGGGTTCTCCAAGGTCTCCTCGGGTGTACCTGAGTATGCACAAGGTCCGTGCTTGAAGTAGCAACCATGTCTCACTTGCATGGAAAGGGGAAGCATTTAGAAACGGGTCACCTTGTGTCCAATGGCGCATAGTCGAGGTCTCATCTTATGTATCCTTGGGGCTTGGGAAGTAGTCGGAGTGTACATGGGGATAAACATGGGATGCTTCGCATCATCACCCCCCCCTTGGGAAAGATCAGACCTCGGATCGTGATCCTCATCACCATGGAAACGGTTGTCGTGGATGAACTTGTAGTGGGTCGGAGCTGAAGGCATGACGCAATCCAAGTACTCCAAGGTGTCTCATGTATGTTGTACTTGCAAAATGAGCAAACACAAGCGACACTCGGAAATACAATGGTTAGCGCACACAAAATGTCCATCATGTAAGAATGAGTCCGTGCGGCAAGATAGTGCGTGACAAAGCGCATGAAGCGTATCAAGATGATATAGAATGATATTCCAAGCATTCATGGGATAATTAGCATGGTGCACAAAGCGACAAATTCTACCATTGTGCAAAATGATGTCATAGAGGGACGGTTCATCAATAGCATGAATATGGCAATGATGCTAAATATGTGTAAGCTATCATGCGATTGATGGTGGACTATATGATCATGATGTATGAACATACCATCAAGGAAGATCACAACAAATTTGCTAAGGAAATGCACAAGCTGATATATCATGGATGACATGGAAATAGATGCAACAAGACAAGCATAATGTGAGTCAATCCATGCATACGGTGCAAACTTGTGGTGAGTATGAAATTTCCATCGAGCACGACATGTATGAGCACAATCAACAAATATGGAGGTGTTGGTGTACCAATGCTCGATGTCGTGGCATGAGTGGAATTCCGAATATGCATCCAATAAGTGCGAGTGCTCCTCAATGTGAAGGTCCATGGAGCCAATCTGCAATGTCGCTCCTCCGTTCGCGAGATGTATCATGTAGACAACAAGAAGAAAACAACAATGAAAGAGTGACCCATCCAATATGCAAACTTGAGGATGGCTCAAAGGGAAGGAGTTCACCTTATGAATGTTCCCGAAGATGTTGGAGTTGCACATCATGTATGCCTTCACATAACCGATATGTCTCATGACGGTAATGCCTTGTGAATCCTTCAAAACGAAAGAACATGACAAACACTCGGAAAAACAAATGAGGTTAGCGGACATGCAAAACCTATCATTCGAGTGATAATATACCCAACAAGTGTATGCATCATGCTCATCATAAGAAAGGACAAGGGAGCATTTCATAGTATGGAGGCATATGATGTAAGAACAACCAAATACAAGAGGCTCAATCAAACAAGCATGCATCACAAGTAAGTTGTCAAAGTCTCCAAGATCAATAAGCATAGTATGGTTGCACTCAATACAAGTGGATATGAGAGAGGCAACTAATGGACACAAGAGACAATGAACAAGATATATCATGTGAGAGGCATGAGCATATATGTCATCAACCCAAGAAAGCAAGTAATAGTGGAACATGGGTGATGCAACATAGCAAGCAATCATAGTGATCAAGTCAAGCAAGCTAGTAGTGTGAAGATGCAACATACTAGAGGAAATCATGGCAAGCATGTCATGTTTGCAAATAGTGGGCATGAATAATGCACATGACATATCACAAGCATGAAAGCAAGATATGAGCAATATATCATCAATGTATTGGCGAGAGACCATATGTAAATAGCAATGGGACATTATGACTCTCCCAACACAACAAGCATCAATAGCATGGGGCACATGATAAACATGGCAAAAGCTACAAGGATCTCCACCAAGCATGCAAATACACATGGAAGCAACATAATGGTGAATCATGGGTAGATGCAAGTAAGGGTCACAATTGCATGGCAAAATCATGTAAAGAGGCATAACATGCAACGTGAACACGATAGTATGGGCATAAGGTGACAAGTGGTAAATAGCCCATAGCTGTGTGAGAGCCAAGTAGAAGAGATGCGTGTAGTCCTTGCACGAAGGGAATGGTGGTAAGGATAGTCCACGGGATCCAAGCCGTCGTTGCTCTCAAGAGCTCGTTTCTCCAACTCATGGGATTGTGACGTTGACAAGTGTTCATAAGTACCTACACAAAGCAAAGGCAAAGGAAAAATTGTGTGTGCGTGGTAGATGTACACATCATCCATCATGATGCGCACGTGCATCTGTCGGTGAGCACAAAATATCCAATGCTAAAACAAATGAGATGCGTGATATAGAAACATGTCATCCATCATGAGAGGCTTGTTGTTATGTATGTCATAATGGAGACTCAAAGGATGTAATGCATCATGAGAAATATCTAGAGAATTGTTATTCATGGAATGCATGTGGTGCACACAATCATGAAAATCATGCACAGTATGAAATGCATCAAGATCTCCTAATATGTATGAGGAAACTATGGGGGTCTCCTCATGAGCATTAGTGGAAACATCACATGGAGAATATTGACCACATCCAAAACAATGCATATTTGGAACAATTTGATCATGGCATGGCATAGTAGATGAATTGCGCAAATCATGTGAAGGAAGCATGGCAATATCATCACATAAAAAACAAAAGCCAATGACCATCATGTTGTCATCTATTCCATATGTGCAAACGGGATTGATTTTAATGGGGCATGCATAGTTACTATGTTGAGATTGAAATGATGCAATATTGGAGATCTCACTCATAGCATAGGACAACTTCAATGGATTGTCAAACATGAAGTGACCAATAGAATTTTCACATGATATCCTATGGAGCATAGCATCACAACTAGGCAACTCAACATGCTCATCATCATATTCATCATAAATAGGTAAGTCAAGGCATGAAGAAGTTTCACTAGCACGAAGCATGGGAATAGGTGGGTCAACATCATGGGAGCAATCAATGTCAAGAGAGTCCACTAGTGGGACAAGAGAAGCACCATCACCTATGTTACCTTTGGAGCGTCGCTCATGTGTTGTAGGTGATGTGTTGAAGATCCACTCGTTGTCATCTTCGTCTTGATGGAACCATGTGGGGTGCATCATCGTCCACCATGGCCATCGGTTTGTCCATTGGAGGGATGGACTCGTCGAGGGTAGGCATGTCGTCATGTAGGAGACCTAGCACCAAACAATAAAACACACGAGGAGTAGAGGTTAGGTCGTTAGAAATCATAGTGGCCTCACGTGCCCTCTCAACTACCTCACTCTTTAAGTGTTGTGGCTCACTCACTCCCTCAAAGATGCTCTCACTCATATTGTTGGTGGAGTCACTCAAATGGCGCTCAACCTCACATAGGATGTGTGGCATGCTCTCATGTGTGGGGCTAGTGGTGGTCACACGCATCCTCTCGTAGGAAATGTTCTCAATGTCACGTATGGTGGAGTCACTCATGTCACTCATGGGGTAGTGCCTCTCCTCACATGGCACTTGGGGCATCTCGACATATGTGGGTGTCGGAGAGATGTAGGTGCAAATGTCTCCATGCGCGGTCGCGTAGCTTGACTCAGAGTATGAGTCCAATATGGGCGCCATCTTCATGTTGTAGAAGAGGTTCGCGCTCGTCGCCGTGGTCGAAGGGGATGGCCCTTGCTCGACCGTCTTGTAACCGTCTTGGTGTTGGAGGCCCATATGATGTGGCACCTCGTAGCTCTTCTCCATGACCGAAGGGAGTTTCCCATGCTCGGCCATCTTCCTTGATGGGCTTCCGAAGATGGGAGTGTTGCCCTCGCTCGTAGGTAGTCGCCTTGGACTTGATGAAGTCGATGTAGGCGTACACGTGGGAAGTAGGCGAAGATGTCGTACGTCCAAAGGCGAAGATGCCTTGATAGCACTTGGCGAAGATGCCAAAGTGGTTGTTGTAGCCGTAGCACCATCTTGGTGGTGGTTGCCTCGCGGTCTTCTTTTGTGCTCATGAAGCTTCGACTTGGCGTGAAGTAGGGCTTGTTGGGACTTGTGCATTTGTGCTTGTGGAGCATCTTCATGATGATGATGTCGTTGTCGTGCTTGAGCTCGTAGTAGATGTTGTTCATTGTCGTCGTGCACATTTTGCTTGGAGGTGACTTTCCCTTCATGACGATGTGGATCACGAACGTGAGGGTGGTCGCCATGTAGATGTGGACGTGGACGAATTGCGCTTGTGGCTTGAATGTCACCGCCTTGAAGATGACGAAGGGGAAGAATACTTGATCAAGGCTCTAATCTCCTCCATCCTTGCATCTTGCTCCTCTTTTTGTGCAGAAAGCTTCTTGTCGATGTAGTCCCTTTTCCTTGCTTCGGAGTGATGAATGTCGATGGAGATGTTCTCGATGCGCTCACGCAATCTTGATTGTGCGCCTTGAATTTGTCATTGTAGATCCAAGATAGACACTTTGGAGATGTAGTTGTTCACGCCATCATTGTTGTCGTAGACTGGAGAGGAAATGCCTTGCCTATCCATCACAAGACTCGAGCAAATATGAGTGGGAGAAAGAGAAGAACTATAACATATGTACCTTGACCAATGTTGAAGATGGATCAATGATCACTCAAATGTGTAAGGAAATAGCACAATTGGTACCAATTCTTGTCGATTCTCACACCTACACAAGTAAGGCTTATGGTGGAGCTCGGTGAGGATAGTGGCACAAAAATTTGATGCAAAATGTTAGCAAGAGTCAATAATGTTGAAAGAGATTCACAAATTTGCAAGCGAAACAAGTAGACCAATAGCAATATGTGGCACACGGAAACACACACACGGATAGATAAATGGGGTCGTGCAACCAAGGAATGAGCACAAAATGCGGAATCCACAGAAAACGCTCGTGTTGCAGAACTCAAGAGAGATGCTAGCACGATTGCTCAATTGGCAGATACGACACTTGTGCACAACCTATAAGATGCAAAATGTAGCAACTTTTATCCCAAGTATGCTATGTATGTATGGCTCCCGGTGTTTCTCTCAAGATGATCCAAGATGATCGGCGATATGACAATCTTATATGCAATGTGGTATGATGCTATGGCACTTGCTTACAAGCTTCCTTGCTCTCTCTTTTTCTTTGTTTAAAAGCTTATTCTTCTTCTTTTGTATGGCCACTTTTGCACAATGCACAAACCAAGATAGCAATTGTGTATATGCGGGAACCAACTTGTGACACAAGATATGATACCAATATATGCACCATGATGATATGGTATGTATGCTATGGGAAGTATGATCACTAATGTGCACAAGTCATGTTGCCGGCAATACTCAAATGGCTAGTCTCGATAGGCAAGTAACGCAAAATGGGCTAGGTATTAACAATGCAATGGCAAGGGGAATATACAATGGAGGGGTACCACGATACCAAGATGATATGTGGGTTACCGTCGGGGGTTTCTCGTATGTACGCCACAGACGGATGATGGTGAAGTGGTCAAAGTCGATGACGACCTCGAGGCGCTGATGAGTGGCGGTGTTCTTGATGTAGAAACCAAGATGATGGAGACTCGTCCCTAAGTAGCCGAAACACCTTAGTAAACGGAAAAACCGCGAACTCAAAATCTCAGACGTCAAATGTCAAAATGGTGGTAGAGGAAAGCGGTGGTGGTTTGCACTTGGCAATGCGGACGTGGAATGATGGGCTATACACGTGTCGAAGTTGAAGTTGCCGTCCCTAAGTAGCCGAAACAGCTTAGGAGTAACAAGCCACAACTCAAACAAAATTGGGTTAAGTTGGGGTGGAAATGTATGGTGGGCATGTCTATGCAGAAGTGGTGGTGGTGGTCGATGAAGAAGCAATTGTCCCTAAGTAGCCGAAACACCTTAGGAGACTCGAATCACTACTCAAGCAACCACTAATGCTAAGGGCTAGTGATGCGGAGCATCCTTCGGTCATCCCCATGGACCTTCCGTCGCCTCACCAAGCACCAAGAGGACCCATGACTAGAGCACGAGCTCGAACTCTCGAGACCGAGGTGACTTCTCTCCTTAGTAAAATATCATATGACCCTCTTGAGACATGGCTACTACCTCAATCCGGAATGTTGTGCATGCTTAGGTACCAAGGAACCGACCTAGAAGAAGCTACAGCTCAACATGGACATCAAGAGCAAGAGGAGGACCTGCAGAGTCCAGAGTGGGCGGTACTACCGCTCAAGCCAAGCTGTACTGCCGCTGAGCCGAGCCAAGCGGCACTACCGCCCGACATCCGTCCTACTTCCGCCAAACCCGACAAACTTCAGGAATCGACCGGCGCCAGAGCGGTACTACCGCCCCTCCAAGCGGTACTACCGCTGAATCACCTCAAGCGGTACTACCGCCCATAGGACCGGTACTACCGCCCTGCCTGCGTGCAGCGTTCCGGGCCGAGGCCGATGTACTCGTTTCGCCCCCAACTTACCCCTTTGAGGACCTAGACTATAAATAGACCGTCCCCTCATCCTTTCTAGGGTTAGCATTGATTATAGCTCATATTTGTGTGAGAGCCTTGCTCATCCACTTGGATACTTCTCCTCGGAGCTCACGACCTCTTCGGAGAAGATCCCCCAAGCGGATTCAAGACCCCTTTCTAGGGAAGACCCTCAAGACCTACGTACGGAGAAGAACGGTTCCTTTGTATCCTTACCTTTGTTGATTGTGGATCATATGTTACTCTTTGTTGTCGGTGATCTAGCACTCGTGTGATTGATTACTTGTCGGTTGAGTGTTTCTCTCGTTCTCCCCGTGTTTTCCCTCTAGCTCTTTCGCGTGTTCTTCGTGATTCCCCGTAGGATCCACTCCAAACGTGAAAGATCGGCCTACACCGGGTTAGCCCCGTATCATATGGTATCATGAGCCACGTTGATCACATTTTTGGAGCCCCTACCCCGTGTTTTCTAGCTTGATTTTGTTGTTTTCGTCCTAAATCCGAAAATTCCCACCAAAAATAACCCCCCAAATTTTTTGTGATATGTTGGTTTGATGATGTTTTGTTGATTTTGATCCGTGGATTTGCTTGGTTTCAAGTGGATCTAGCATTCCCCCAAGTTTCCCCTCTTTCCATCCACAAAATCCATCGAATTTTGACCCCGAAATCATCCATTTCCGCCCCAAAATCGCGCAACGATTCGAACAGTCGAGAAAATCCCGACACGAGCGGTACTACCACCCTCCAAGCGGTACTACCGCTGAGAACTCCAAGAGGTACTACCGCCCCGCGAACGGTACTACCGCCAGGCACTGTTTCAGCCGAAACAGTCGAAAAATCCCGACACGAGCGGTACTACCGCCCTCCCGAGCTGTACTACCGCCTAGGCCAGTTTCAGCTTTTCGAGTTTCACCATTTTCACCATAACTTCCACATCCGGAGTCCGATTTTCGCGTTCTTTAGCTCGTTGAGAAGCTATTGACATCCCCCATCCACCTAGACAGGCTACAACATCTTTAGACACCACCTAATTTTCCGAACGTTGGCATCTTTGCCTAGGGCTTACACCACATCATCCGCTATACCACCTCCACTTTCCCCTACCACCATTGTTGCTTTTGGTCTTTGAGAATTTGAGTTGTGGTTCCTGTGTCCTACTGTGTTTCGGCTACATAGGTACGGTTCGACGTCAACATCACCACCGCTCATCTTCGCCAAGGACTCATCATCGCCAAGGACGGTAACATCAACGACATCTTTGTCATACCTTGCAATTGCATTGATACCCACATTACCTCATTTGGCGTAGCTTATCCATCGAGACTAGCCGTTGAGTATTGCAGGCAACGCGACTTGTGCACATTAGTGATCATACAACATAGCATACATATCATACCATAGTGGTGCATATCTTGATATCAACTTGTGTGTCACAAAGTTGTCATAGCATACACAATTGCTATCTTGGTTCGTGAAGTTTGCATAAGAAAAGAGCTCAAAAGTGAAAGAGCCACCCAAGCTTTTAAGCAAAAGAGGAAAGATAAGCAAAGAGCTTATAAGCGAGAACCATAGCATCATACAACATTAAGATTGTCATATCCGATCATCTTGGATCATAGCACCGAAATACCATACATATAACATACTTGGGATAGAGATCGTTGCATTTTTGCCTAGTAGGTTGTGCACAAGCTCCGTATCCGCCTATTGTGCAATCGTGCTAGCATCTCTCTAGTATTGTGCAACAAGAGCATTTTCGTGGATTCCACATTTTGGCTCACTTTTGGTTTGCACAATCCCACTTATCTATTTGCGTGTGTGTTTCCGTGTACCACTACTTGCTTGGTCTACTTGTTACATTTGCGAATTTGTGAATCTTTTTCAACATCTTTGAGTCAAACTAATGATTGCAATCAATTTTGTGCCACCATCCTAACCAAGCTCCACCATAAGCTTTTACTTGTGTAGGTGTGAGAACCGACAAGAATTGGTACCAAAAGTGCTATTTCATTGTCCGCATTTGAGTGAACTTGATTCATCTTCAACATCGGTCAAGGTACATTTTGTACACGTTCTTTTCCTTCTACCACTTACATTTTGCTTAGTATGATGGATAGGCCAAGTTCTTCTACCACTCCACCTCTCATCGAGAACGGCGACGACATGTCATCATTCATCACAAAGAGCCACCTCTTTGGTGCTCAAAGGGCGTTACACCAAGAGCAACAAGCTATGAGCGACCGCATCGACAACCTCGCCACCGACTTGCGACTCTCCGAGCAACATACAAGAGACTACTTCGACAACAAGTTCGACGGTCACAAGCAAGAGAATGATGCAAGAATGGATGAGATACGTGCCTTGATGAGGAACCGGCATCCTTCTACTTCTTCATCCTCAAGACGGAGCCGCTCGAGTCGACACTCCGACGACACCTTCTCCGACTCAAGTACACCGTCATCGAACACTCTTCGACGAGCCGCGCATCAAGACCGTCATGCATCTCGCAATCTGCTACATGACAAGCATTCACAAGAGCAAGTCGATGAGCAAGTCCCTCGTCCTCAATCAAACCAAGTGGCTTTTGCTCAAGCTTAAGAACGGCAACGACTACGGCGCCAAGAAGAAGAACGAGCGCGTCTACACCAAGAAGAACAAGACGCTGAGGCTCAGCGTCTTCAACAACAACAACGAGAAGCGCAAGCTCTTGAGGCGCAACGTGCCCTTCAAGAATCAAGTCGAGCCATCGCCAACCGCAATCGCGAACGGTGCAATCAAGAGGAAGCTCTTCGAGAAGAAATCCAAGAGAGGAACTACCAACCGCGTGGGCAACGTCAAGCTCCACAAGCTCCTCCACAAGCTCGTCAAGCTCTACCTCAACTTCAAGCTCAACAAGAACAAGTTTACCATGGACTTCCTCCACGCCAAGAGCAACATGAGGATGATTACCCTCCATGTCAAGGGCGTCACCATCACCATCGCCAACAACACAATGAAGAGCAACGCTATGGCAAGCTCAAGTTCACAATGCCCAAGTTCAATGGAAGCAATGATCCGGAAGAGTACCTCTCATGGGCATTGAAGGTCGACAAAAATTTTCGTTTGCACAACTATGAGGAAGAGAAGAAGATCGCTATGGCATCACTTGAGTTCCAAGACTATGTGCTCATATGGTGGGAACAAGTCCTTGAGCGCCGACAAGCAAGAGGTGAACCTCCAATCACCACTTGGGCTCAAATGAAGGATGTCATGCGAGCATGTTTTGTGCCAACCTACTACAACCGCCATCTCTTCAAGAAGCTACAACTCCTCAAGCAAGGAACAAAGAGTGTTGAAGAATACTACAAGGAAATGGAGATTTCCATGATTCGAACCAATGTCACGGAGGATGATGAGCAAACAATGGCACGATTCTTGAATGGACACAATCATCCCATCAAGAAGATTGCCGACTTCCAACCCTACTCCAACCTCATTGAGCTCGTGCATCAAGCTACAAAGGCGGAATGTCAAGTGCAAGATGACTTCAAGTACGCCAAGTACTCATCCAAGACCTACGGCTTCTCCAATAACCAAACTTCAACAACCCCTCCAACATCTACATCAACCAAACCTTCTCCAAGCAATGACAACAAGTCAAGTTATAAGAAACCTTCGTCAAGTTCAAGTCGTCTTCCTCCTAATACAAGCAACTTCAAGACGCGGGCTTCGTCATATACTCCGACCGATGAGACCATCAAGACAAGCTCCTTCAAGTGTTTCACTTGCGACGGCCGAGGCTACAAGTCCTATGAATGCACAAACAAGCGCACCATGATCCTCAACGACGATGGCACCTATGACTCCATGAGTGATGAGGAGATGGAAGCTCTTGAGCAAGTGGCCATGCACCGGCGCGTGAACGAAGATGAAGATGATCAAGTCTTTTGTGATGAGGATTCGAGCCCCGCTCTCGTTGTCTCCAAAGTCTTGACACTTCAACATCAACAAGAAGAAGACCAATGATGCCACATCTTCCACACTAAAGCCGGCATCAATGGAAGGTCCGTCAAGGTCATCATCGATGGAGGTAGTTGTCACAACTTGGCAAGTGAAGAACTATGCTCCAAGCTTCAATTGGTCAAGAGGAAGCACCCGCACCCCTACAAGGTTCAATGGCTAAGTGACTCCGGCACTATACGAGTCGAGCATACGGTCCAAGTCTCTTTCAAAATCGGTGCATATGAGGACACTTTGGAGTGTGATGTGGTCCCAATGTCCGTTTGCCACCTCCTTCTTGGTCGACCATGGCAATTCGACCGTGGTGTCATCCACAATGGGCGTACCAATCACTATAGCTTCAAGATGAAAGGGAAGGAGTATGTGCTACGACCTATGTCTCCTAGTCAGGTGATAGCCGACAAGCAAGCCACCCATCATGGAGAGAAGAGTGAGAAAGTTACCCACCCAAAAGTGAGTGAGAGCCACAAGCCAAACTTGAGCGCCTCTTCGCCTAGAGAGAAAAACCTCATCCTATTTGCCACCAAAAGTGAGATAAGAGAAGTGTGTGAGAACCCATCGAGTGTAATGCACTTCGTCCTTGTGTGCAAAGATGGAGAGCCAAAACCTAACACCTCTCACGAGCTACCTTTAGTGTTTTAATCTCTTTTGCAGGAATTCCAAGATGTTTTCCCCGATGAGCTACCTCCGGGTCTACCTCCTCTACGAGGCATTGAGCATCGAATCGACCTCATCCCCGGAGCGCCACTTCCAAACAAAGCTCCATACCGTGTCAATCCCGAAGAAACCAAGGAGATTCAACGACAAGTACAACAACTCATCGACAACGGTCGTGTACGTGAAAGCTTAAGCCCTTGTGCCGTTCCCGTAATACTTGTGCCTAAACCCGATGGAAGTTTCCGCTTGTGTTCCGATTGTAGACCCATAAATGCCATTACGATATATGCATCCCATTCCTCGCTTAGATGATATGGTTGATGAACTTAGTGGAGCCAACTTTTTCTCCAAAATTGATCTTAAAAGTGGCTATTATCAAATCCTCATTCAAGAAGGTGATGAATGGAAAACCGCTTTCAAAACCAAATTTGGCTTATATGAGTGGTTAGTAATGCCTATGGGTTTGTCGGAGGCCCCCGGTACTTTCGTGTGTCTTATGCATCATGTGCTTCGACCTTACATTGAAATCTTTGTTGTGGTTTACTTTGATGATATGCTTGTGTTTAGTAAAACCATGAAAGAGCACATTAATCATGTTAAATCTATGTTGCAAACCCTCCACAAGGAAAGCCTTTATGCGAACTTGAAAAAATGCACTTTTGGCGTTGACAAAGTGGTTTTCTTGGGTTTTGTTGTCTCTTCCAAGGGTGTCCATGTTGATGAAACTAAGATTAAGGCAATTAAAAATTGGCCCCAACCCACCAATTTGCAACAAGTGCGTAGTTTTCTTGGTCTTGCAGGATTTTATCGCCGCTTTGTGAAAAACTTTAGCACAATTGCCGCTCATTTGCATGCCTTGAGTAAGAAGAATGCTCCTTTTGTTTGGGGATCTTTGCAATCCACCGCTTTTGATGAGCTCAAGTCTTTGCTTACTCATGCTCCGATTCTTGCTTTGCCCAACTTTGACAAAACTTTTGAGGTTCATTGTGATGCAAGTGGTACCGGAATTGGCGGAGTTTTGATGCAAGAAAAACGAGCCATTGCATATTTTAGTGAAAAACTCTCCGGTGCTCAACTTAACTATCCCATCTATGACAAAGAATTATATGCTTTAGTTCGTGTGCTACATGTTTGGGAACATTATCTTAGACCTCATGAGTTTGTCATACACACCGATCATGAAACGCTTAAATATCTAAAAGGTCAAACTAAGTTGAACAAGCGTCATGCCAAATGGAATGAATTTATTGAATCTTTTCCTTATGTGATCAAGTACATTAAGGGTAAGGAAAATGTAGTTGCGGATGCACTTTCACGCATTTGCATGCTTGTCACTCAACTTGAGTTGAATGTTATTGGTTTTGAGCATATAAAAGACTTGTATGAGCATGATCCTTCTTTTGCTACTCCTTATGCTAAGTGTTTGACACACACGTCTTGGGAACGATACTACATAAAGGATGATTATCTTATGAGAGCTAACAAACTTTGCATTCCCGAGTCTTCTCTTCGTTTGCTACTTTTGCAAGAGGCTCATGGAGGCGGACTCATGGGACACTTTGGACGCGACAAGACATTCGCACGCTCTCCAAGAACTACTTTTGGCCCAAGATGTTCCGTGACGTCTCACGCTTCAGCAACCGTTGCTCTACATGTCGCAAAGCTAAGTCTAAAGCTCAATCCCATGGTCTTTACATGCCACTTCCTATTCCTTATCAACCTTGGGAAGACATTAGCATGGATTTTATACTTGGTTTGCCTAGAACTCAAAATGGCAAGGATTCCGTGTTTGTTGTTGTGGACAGATTTTCTAAGATGGCACATTTCATTCCTTGCAACAAGATAGACGATGCTTCACACGTTGCAAATCTCTTTTGTAGGGAAATCTTGCGTCTCCATGGAGTCCCAAAGACAATCGTCTCCGACCGTGACGTCAAGTTCTTGAGTTACTTTTGGAAGACCCTATGCGCCAAGCTCGGAATCAAGCTATTGTTCTCTTCGGCATACCATCCTCAAACCGACGGCCAAATGGAGGTGACGAACCGTACACTCTCCGCTCTACTTCGCGTGTTGATCAAGAAGAACATCAAGGAGTGGGAGGCATGTCTACCCATCGCCGAGTACGCCTACAACCGTGCAAGACATTCGATGACCGGCAAGTCCCCCTTCGAGGTCGTCTACGGTTTCAACCCGTTGTCCCCATTGGACATTCTACCTCTTCCTCTACAAGAGCTCACCAACCTCGACGCAAGTGCCCGTGCAAGCTACATCAAGAAGATGCATGAAGATACAAGGCACACCATCGAGCGCCAAGTACAATGCCTCGCGACCAAGCTCAACGTCAACAAGCATCCCATGATATTCAACATTGGAGACCTCGTGTGGCTACACCTTCGCAAGGACCGCTTCCCCAATGAACGCAAGTCCAAGCTTCTCCCTCGAGCTGACGGACCTTTCAAGGTGCTAGCACGCTACAACAACAATGCTTACAAGATCGATCTCCCACGCGACAAGTACAATGTGAGCAACATCTTCAATGTCTCCGATCTCTCCCCGTACCATGGTGATGAGGATTTCGATCTGAGGTCGGATCTTTCACAAGGTGGGGGGAGATGATGCGGAGCATCCTTCGGTCATCCCCATGGACCTTCCGTCGCCTCACCAAGCACCAAGAGGACCCATGACTAGAGCACGAGCTCGAACTCTCGAGACCGAGGTGACTTCTCTCCTTAGTAAAATATCATATGACCCTCTCGAGACATGGCTACTACCTCAATCCGGAATGTTGTGCATGCTTAGGTACCAAGGAACCGACCTAGAAGAAGCTACAGCCCAAGATGGACATCAAGAGCAAGAGGAGGAGCTGCAGAGTCCAGAGTGGGCGGTACTACCGCTCAAGCCAAGCGTACTGCCGCTGAGCCGAGCCAAGCGGCACTACCGCCCGACATCCGTCCTACTTCCGCCGAACCCGACAAACTTCAGGAATCGACCGGCGCAAGAGCGGTACTACCGCCCCTCCAAGCGGTACTACCGCTGAAGCACCTCAAGCGGTACTACCGCCCATAGGAACGGTACTACCGCCCTGCCTGCGTGCAGCATTCCGGGCCGAGGCCCATGTACTTGTTTCGCCCCCAACTTACCCCTTTGAGGACCTAGACTATAAATAGACCGTCCCCTCATCCTTTCTAGGGTTAGCATTGGTTATAGCTCATATTTGTGTGAGAGCCTTGCTCATCCACTTGGATACTTCTCCTCGGAGCTCACGACCTCTTCGGAGAAGATCCCCCAAGCGGATTCAAGACCCCTTTCTAGGGAAGACCCTCAAGACCTCCGTATGGAGAAGAACGGTTCCTTTGTATCCTTACCTTTGTTGATTGTGGATCATATGTTACTCCTTGTTGTCGGTGATCTAGCACTCGTGTGATTGATTACTTGTCGGTTGAGTGTTTCTCTCGTTCTCTCCGTGTTTTCCCTCTAGTTCTTCCGCGTGTTCTTCGTGATTCCCCGTAGGATCCACTCCAACCGTGAAAGATCGGCCTACACCGGGTTAGCCCCGTGTCAGCTAGGTTGAGCTTGTTTGAGATGATCAAGATGGGTTAGGTTGCGGTGATCGGTGGTGGCTATGCGGATGATATGGTGGTGGCCCTAGGCAAAGATGTCGATATTCAAAAAATTTGATGGAGTCAAATGGTGTTTCAACCTATCTATATGGATGGGGGATGTCAATAGCTACTCAACGAGCTAAAGAACGCGAAAATCGGACTCCGGATGTGAAAGTTATGGGCAAAACGGTGAACACCGAAGGCTGAAATGACAACGAGCGGATATCCGGGGGTTTGGCCGAATGTCTGGGACCTGATGTCCAGAACCTTGCGCGAAAATGCGCTCCAGGAGCCGGATGTCCGGGCTCCAAATCCAAGGATGAACTCGAGGACCTCGATTTTGGGGCGGAATTTGATGACTTCGGGGACAAAATTGCGGAGATTTTGTAGATGGAAGGTGGGGAAACTTCGGGAGAAGCTAGATCCACTCGAAACCAAGCAAATCCATGGATCAAAATCAACAAAACATGATCAAACCAACAAATCACAAGAAAATTTGGGGGCTATTTTCGGTGGGGATTTTCAGATTTAGGACGAAATCAACAAAATCAAGCTAGAATACACGGGGTAGGGGCTCCAAAAACTTGATCAACGTGGCTCATGATACCAAGATGATGTAGGGAGGAACCCTAGGGGCCGATCTTTCACGTTTGGAGAGGATCCCTATGAGGAACACGAAGAACGCGCGGAAGGAAACGAGGGAAATCACGGGGGAACACAAGAGGAAGCACTCAACCAACACGAATATGATCACACATGTGCTAGATCCAAGAAACACAAAGATACACGGTCCAAATCCAACAAAGGACGATACAAGTGGTGGTAGCTCATCTCCGAGAGGAGGTCTTGAATCCACGAGGGATCTTCCCATAAAGGGGTCTTGAATCCATGGTGGATCTTCTCCGAAGAGGCCGCGGTCTCTCACAAGGAGGAGATCCGTATGGATGAGCAAAGCTCTATCTCAAATGAGCTAATCATTTGCTAACCCTAGCTAGGAGGAGGTGGGGGAGTATATATAGTGCTAGCCCACGAAGGGGTAAGTGAGAGGGGGATACATGGGCCCTTGGCCCGTTCTCTGCGCACAGGCAGGTGTCGGATGTCCGGGCTGGGGGCCGGATGTCCGGCGGCTCACGAAGAGCCGGATGTCCGGGCCTCGGCCGGATGTCCGGGATGGAGTGGCCGATTCTTCTGCTCTCTGGATGGCATGCGCCGGATTTCCGGGCAGGCGCCAGATGTCCGGCCCGTCGGCGGGCGCCGGGTGTCCGGGGGTCGGCCGGATGCCCGGCCGCTGTAGAGTAGCCTGGCTTCTGTCTCTCTCTGGTATTCTTCTGGTTGGTGGCACCAGATGTCCGGGCTCCTGCCGGATGTCCGGTCGCTGTAGCTGCTGGCACTTCTTCCTTCTCCTTCCTTGGCTTCCGCGCACGCTTGGCCTTGGTCCTTGGGTTCTCCAAGGTATCCTCGGGTGTACCTGAGTATGCACAAGGTCCGTGCTTGAAGTAGCAACCATGTCTCATGCAAATGGAAAGGGGAAGCATTTAGAAACGGGTTCACCTTGTGTCCAATGGCGCATAGTCGAGGTCTCATCTTATGTATCCTTGGGGCTTGGGGAGTAGTCGGAGTGTACATGGGGATAAACGTGGGATGCTCCTTATCACCTCACACATGACGATAAACGACGAGATGTGAAGGACGGAATCTGGAGCTAGATTGTGGAAATCTAGTCCGTAGTAGAACATGAGCCCTCTTATGAAGGGATCAATGCTAAAACCTAGCCCTCGGAGAAAGTGGGAGATAAAAACAATGCTCTCGTGGGGTTCGGGAGTGGGGACAACCTACCCTCGAGCAGGTAGCCTATGCGGAATCTCGGCGGTGAGATACCTGGCCTCCCTAAGCTTTCGGATGTCCTCCTCTGTGATGGAGGAGGCCATCCACCGGCCTTGAAGATTGGATCCGGACATGGTCGAAGGACCGAAGTGCTTTAGCTTAAGCCTTGGGTGTTGGAACTCGAGGTGCAGGAGGGCAAGGATCGAGCGTAGAAAGAAAAGGACAGGCCTTGGCCCCCCTTTATAAAGAGGACGAATATCAAGCATCCCCCGCGTGACCGTTTGGGACTTGCCTAAAATTGAGGAGTCATATTAAACAAACATGGTTGGGTTACCCACACCTGTATTTATGAGAATCCCGTGATAAGGGGAACACGATCTTTGCTTCGACAAGACATGCCAATAAAACCGCCTCACAACGCGTGTAGTGGCTGGTTACGAAAACTGTTCGGATAAAGACCGGACCATGGCGTGATGTCGTAAAAAGCTGACGGCAGTTTGGATTGGTGGAGAATTATACTCTCTACAGTGGTATGTGGAATTTGTTTTGCAGAGCCGGACACGATCCTTGTGTTCTAATTCTTCTATGGAGTATTTGGAGAAGGAACCCGCCTTGCAATGCCGAAGAGAATTTGCGCGCCGGACTCATCGTCATTGAAGCCTGGTTCAGGGGCTACTGGGGGAGTCCTGGATTAAGGGGTCCTCGGACAGCCGGGCTATATACTTTGGCCGGACTGTTAGACTATGAAGATACAAGATTGACGACTTCGTCCCGTGCCCAGATGGGACTCTCCTTTGTATGGAAGGCAAGCTTGGATATTCGGATAGGTAGATTCCCTTCTCTGTAACCGACTCTGTGTAACCCTAGCCCCTCCGGTGTCTATATAAACCAGAGGGTTTAGTTTGTAGGACAACAGCAATCATAATCATAGGCTAGCTTCTAGGATTTAGCCTCTACGATCTCGTGGTAGATCAACTCTTGTAATACTCATATCATCAAGATCAATCAAGTAGGAAGTAGGGTATTACCTCCATCGAGAGGGCCCGAACCTGGGTAAAACATCGTGCCCGCTGCCTCATGTTACCATTAGCCTTAGACGCACAGTTCGGGACCCCCTACCCGAGATCCGCCGGTTTTGACACCGACAGACGCTGGCTCACTTCTTCTCACGATCTTCCTCCCGTTTTTTTCTTTCTTTCTCGCACTGGGCCCCGCGCCTTTTCTTTCTTCTTCTCCACGAAGAACAGAATCTACGCGACACCGCCACCACACATGCGATTGCCAAACCCTAGCCCATGGCCTACCTCCTCCCCAAGGGTCCCATATACCCCTACCACTCCTCTCGTGATCCCCTTCGAAAACTCTCTAAAACCTCCATAGCCGCCGCCATCATCGTTCGGATATCGTTCCAGCCGCCACTGTCCGCCATCTATTCCGGCTCTGGTGAGCTCTCCTAACTTCTGCAACTCCTGCCAACGGCCTAGTCTACACCCACATTCTGTTTTGACATGATTTTTCTCTCGTTCGTCATCTACAGAGGCCGCCCCAACTCCGCGCTCCGCCAAAGCACCGAGCTCCGCCGCTTCGTCCTCGTCGTCTCACTGTCCCCGACGAGCCCTCGCCCCACCTTCAACAAAAATCGGTCGCCCTAAACGACCCGCACCCGTTGGACATCGCCACGTCCCCCGCCAGCGACCGGAGCCACCACCCCACCGGCGCCTGCTTCTCTGCCACCACAGTTCTTCTCTGTAAGCACGAGTGGTCTCCTCTACTGGCTCTTGTTTTTTTCTTTAGATCGAATCATTGTGTTAGATTAGATCGGTTTAGTAGATTGTTTTTTTGTTAGAACGATTTTTTAGCGGTTTAGTATGCAGTTTATTATGGTTTAGGTCGAACCGGTTTGTCGGTTTTCTGTTTTAAATGTACGTGCATGTTTCAGTTAAGTTATGGCCGAGTGTGGTTTAGCTTCGGATCGCACGGTCGTCCTAGCCCAACAGCAGCCCGCTACGTAGATTAGCGCATGATCTGTTTTTTCGTTTTTTTGTTTTTTATTCGGTTTTTTATATCTTTAGATCTACAACTCCAATTTTGATGATTCTTTTTCCTACAGTTTCACAAAAATCCCATCTATCCAGTGAAGCCAAAGAAAAATATTTTTTAACTTTTTAATTTTCAAATTCAAACAGATTTGTTACAAACACTAGATTGCTAATAACTTTTATTTAAAAATAGCTTTTTGCTGAGTTCTTTTTGCTAGTGATCACTTGATCATTTGTCTAAATAGTAGAGTTTTGCAAATTAGTTTTTGTTTATATTAAATTAGGGTTTTAGGCAAAATAGTCCCGTTTTACATAGCCTTAGTATTTATTTGTTTTTAACTAAAAACCTTTTTGTATTTCTGACAAAATTTAGTTCTGTTTCTGTTGTTGAACAGTAGACAATTTTACTTTATTTTAAAATTTTATTTTTCTTTAGGTTTGTTTGAAATCTTGTATAGGTCATAGTTAGAGGTTTATAAAAGCTTTTTATGTGTTTATTTTTGCTAGTAAAAGTTTATGAAAACTACTTTCTGTTAAATTAGTTGTTTTACATTTTCTTTTCTGTTAATTTATTACTTTAGAGTTTTATTTTGCTGTCAAGTTTTATGTAGGACAAAAACTATTTTTATTGTTTGAAGAAAAGTCTTGGACTTTTCCTTAGTACTTTTTCTCGTAGTTCTTTGGATTTTATTTGAGTTTATTATTGAGTTTTCCTTGTTGAAATTGTTATTATGATTGCTAGAAATTTCTTCCTAGAATGATTGCTTATGTGAATGCAATGTTTGACTATATAGATTTTCAACGGAGTGACGAATAGTTCTACCAAGTCATTATTCTGAGATTGAGAGTGTTATATCGTCATCAATTAATACCAGGCAAGTTCACTTTGACCATGTTTTTCATACCTATGTTTTATTTGCATGTAGTAGCACAATTTCAACAATCCCTCCAATAGTGTTATTGAATCTTGTAGTTGAGTAGAATGCATGAGGTAGGAACCCATCTCCCTTTTACCAAGCCTGAGACATTATATAGTTTTAATTATATGCTATAGTAGATGGGGTTTGGTATGAGTACACGAGACTGGTGTGAATAAGGAGTACTCTACGTCAATGACGACAACTCCATGATGGAATTTGCAAGGACTGCATCTTCAAGGCCTCAAGACTTCAAGACTCAAGACAAGAGTTGAATACACACTACTGGGTGAAGGATGGATTTGATGGGCACCCTGGAGCAACTAGTGGATGGCCGGGATGCATGGAGAAGCGCCATGACATCTTGCGGAAAGCTTCACCCAGGCTCAAAGAGACGGAAGAATACTTCATGCCCGGAAGCTTACCTGTGCAACCGTAAGTCATTATGGGCTCTGGCTTGGTTGACCTTAGTTGTGACTCTGGGTGGGATGGTGCTAGAAGATGTAGAACTATGGTAGGATTGGATGAGCACTAGACAGTGGTCAAAGAAACTCTTCATAAGACCATGTTTCGGTCGTCTTGTTCTCAAACATAATGAAGTGCAGGAACGTAAAGAGAGGGATCGAATCTTATGGGTAAAGTGTACAAACCTCTGTAGAGGGTTAAAACCTAATCGATTAGCCGTGTCCCCGGTTACGGACAGTTTGAGCATCTGGACTTGGATCTATCTCGGAACTCTCAACAATGGATTGAAAACTTAATTGTGGGCAACTTATGATGATTTGGGCTATGAGACATCGGTTGGCGGAACCATGTCAATGTAGATAACTCTGTAGTGAAGAATCCTGATTTCCTTTGTTGTAGGGAAAATAAACTCCAGCTTTTACGCAAATAAAACTCAGACACAGAGCCACAAAGCCATATTTCATATAGAACAGTTTTATCATCTGCTTTCTCTTATTATGATCTTGCCGGTACATTCAATGTACTGACCTACACGGCTGCAACGTCTCATGTTGCAGATATTTCTTCAACGAGTAAGAGTTACGATACAGGGTTACGGTCTACACTCAACCTGCCGATGGCGTTGATGGGACTCCACACCCAATTATTTGTTTCCGCTGAGATTTATAAGGTATATATCTATTTTATGTTATTCATACATGTGATTACACTTTGATATATACATTGATGTACTGTGTGTGCCAGCATACTGATCCAGGGATGACACAGATACACAGAGGCTTGAGCGTTTGAGGTCGCGTCACTAGAGATATGGTATCAGAGCACATGTTGACTGTAGGACGTGACCCAAAAAATCAGAAAGCCACTAGGACAGGAAACCTCTAAAACTTTATTTTCAAAAAGATCCACTACTTCTCATCTTTTCTGATTTTATCAAATAGTCCCTCCTACCTCAAATAGTTAGAATATACCCCATTCCCTTTTGACACGGAGGATTGATACGTATCCAACGTATCTATAATTTTTTATTGTTTCATGCTATTATCTTATTTGTTTTCGATGTTTAATGGGAATTAATATGCTATTTCATTTTTTTTGGCACTAACCTATTGACCGAGGGGCCAGTGCCAGTTTCTGTTTTTTCCCTATTTTAGAGTTTTGCAAAAAAGGAATACCAAATGGATTCCAAATGGAATTAAACCTTCGAGATGATCTTTCTTGGACCGAAAGCAAACCAGAAGACTTGGACATGAAGTCGGAGACGCAACAAGGCGGCCACGAGGCAGGAGGGTGTGCCCCACCCTCATGGGCCCCTCGTAGCTCTCCTGACCTAGTTCCTTCGCCTATATATACTCTTATACCCTGAAAACATCTAGGAGAGCCACGAAACCACTTTTCCACCGCCGCAACCTTCTATACCCGTGAGATCCCATCTAGGAACCTTTTCTGGCGTCCTGCGGGAGGAGGATTCGATCACGAAGGGATTCTAAATCAACACCATTGCCTCTCCGATGAAGCGTGAGTAGTTTACCAGACCTTCGGGTCCATAGTTATTAGCTAGTTGGCTTCTTCTCTCTATGACTCTCAATACCATGTTCTCCTCGATGTTCTTCGAGATCTATTTGATGTAATACTCTTTTGCGCTGTGTTTGCCGAGATCCGATGAATTGTGGATTTATGATCAAGATTATCTATGAATATTATTTGGTTCTTCTCTGAATTCTTATATGCATGATTGGATATTTTTGCAAGTCTCTTCGAATTATAGGTTTAGTTTGGCCTACTAGATTGATCTTTCTTGCAATGGGATAAGTGCTTAGCTTTGGGTTCAATCTTGCAGTGCCCTTTCCCAGTGACAGTAGGGGCAGCAAGGCACGTATTGTATTGTTGCCATCGAGGATAACAAGATGAGGTTTTCATCGTATTGCTTCAGTTAATTCCATTACATCATGTCATCTTTCTTAATGCGTTACTCCGTTCTTTATGAACTTAATACTCTAGATGCATGCTGGATAGCGGTTGATGTGTGGAGTAATAGTAGTAGATGCAGGCAGGAGTCGGTCTACTTGACACGGATGTGATGCCTATGTTCATGATCATTGCCTTAGATATCATCATAACTATGCGCTTTTCTATCAATTGCTCGGCAGTAATTTGTTCACCCACCATAATATTTGCTATCTTGAGAGAAGCCACAAGTGAAACCTATGACCCCTGGGTCTCTTTTCCATTATATTGAATCTCTTTTCCATATTACTTAATATCATTTACATCTTGCTAGTTTCTGATCTATTATTTTGCAATCTTTACTTTCCAATCAATAAAGCAAAAATATTTACTTTACCGTTTACCTATCTCTATCAGATCTCACTTTTGCAAGTGACCGTGAAGGGATTGACAACCCCTTTATCGCGTTGGGTGCAAGTTGTTGATTGTTAGTGTAGGTATTCGATGACTTGTGTGTTGTCTCCCACTGGATTGATACCTTGGTTCTCAAAACTAAGGGAATACTTATGCTACTTTGCTGCATAACCCTTTCCTCTTCAAGGGAAAAACCAACACAAGCTCAAGAGGTAGCTAGAAGGATTTCTGGCGCTGTTGCCGGGGAGATCTATGCCAAGTCAAGCCATACCAAGTACCCATCATAAACTTCTCCCTTGCATTACATTATTCGCCATTCGCCTCTCATTTTTCTCTCCCCCACTTCTAAAACGATTTTCGAAAACCTTTGCCTTTTTCTTCGCCCCTCTTCCGTTCGTCCCTTTTTGCTTGGTTCTTTTGTGCTCGTTGGTTAGTTTCGTATGTTGCCACTATGTCTGAAACTAGGGAGGTTATCATTGAAAATCTTGAAGAAACACTTGAGTCTTATTCTTTGAATCATGAAACTGAAACCCCACCTAATTACAAAACAAAAATCTTTCGTGTGGGGGACGGTAATATTATTGGAAAAGTGTTATCCAAGAATTCTTTGATTACACATGATCTTTGCCTATTGATAAAAAGTATATTCTTCTTGAGACCAACTGCTATGCAAATGCCATTGTTATGCTCGTTGAGAAATTATAAAGAAAATTTGTGCATATTCATCCTGCTTTGCAAAAGGTGTTTTATGAACTTCCCAATATTAATCACCCAATAGCTAAAAAGATTGCCACCATTATCCTTATGCGTGAATCTGATTTTATAATACAAGAAGCTAGGGATATTTTTTCTTTCTATAAAAAGGATGTTGAACACCCTCCAATTATAGATATTCTTTGTGATAAAGAAACCATGCGTAGTTTGGAAGCTAGAGATTATCAATCTTATAGTGAAAATCTTAAGAAGAGAGTTCCCTATCCTGAAATATCTCAATATTTGTACCTTGAGGCTTTTGAGGAGTTTGATTGGATTACTAGAGGAATTTATGTAGGATTCAATAGGGATTGGTTGAATAAAATGTTGAAGGAACCCATTAGAAATGAACTATGCATTTTATATGATGATATATGCGGTGATGATCCCGACTATAGGTTTATGAATGTTAAAATTACTATAACATCCCATTTTTCAATTTAGATGTTATACATAGATCATCATAAGCATATCATATCTTATTGCATTTTGGTTGTGGTCCTAGAAATCTTAAGCAACTCAAGGACCCAAGGAGAGAGTTGGAGGTTTCACAAAATTTTCATATTTGAATTTATTTCAAATTTGAAAAAGGATCAGTTTGATTTTCAATATTTTCTTACCAATTATTTCCAACAATAAAAAAATAATAGAGAGAAGATAATATGACTTCTTCAACAGGAGAGAAATAATGGAAAAGAAATGTTGAAATCAAATTATTATTTTATTGGCTATTTTATTTGAATTAGAGAAAAACTTGCATTTTCAAAAAATTGCATTTAGTCCAAAAAAATGTTCATCTTGTTCCAAATATTAGGTTTGGACGGTGACAATTGTTTCTAGAATTTTTAGAATTTCTTTTATATTTTATTAGGATTTTTCTTTGCGGCGAAATTATTAAAAAGAAACTTCCGAACAGAACTAGGCCAAAGGCCCAGCTGGCCCAGCTCGCGCGCCACCGCCTCTGCCGCCCGTGCGGGCGCTGGTCTCCGCCAAGGAGGAGTCTGGGTCGGACCCCGTCGCCCCCTGTCCAAGCCACGACCCCCGGGGCCCTTTATAGGCAGGCCGCCGCCGCCGCCCTCCTTCTCCACCTCGTCCGCACCCCGCCCCGCAGCCGAGCGCCACCGCTGCCGCACTGCAGCCGTGCCGCCGCTGCCCACTATCGCTGCTCCGCACCGCTGCTGCCGCCACCGACCCCGCGCCGCACCACCGCCGCCTCTCGCCGTCGCACGCCGCCACCCGACGCTACCGCCCAATCCGGTCCGCCCTGGTCTTTTCGTTTTTTTTTTGGTATGTTCGGTTTAGGTTAGATCGATTTTTCGTTTTTGTTTTAGTTTAATTACTAGACGTTCACCCGTTAGATCATTTGAACTAACGAATTCGTTTGTTAGGTTCTGTTAGCAGACGTTCGTCCGATAGATTTTTCTTTGTAGTTTTATTTTTGTCCAGGGACCTATCCACGAATAATTTTCTCGCGATTTAGCCCCTGATCTTAAAACTAGCGTAACTTTTTGCTCGTTTATCCAAATTAGATGAAACTAACGCCTAGATCTTTGTAACAATATCTTCTTTCCTGTAAACCAACTTGAACATAATTTTGACAATTTAAAATTTGAGTTTAGTTCAGATTATTAAACGATCTTGTTTCATTTGTATCTTGAGTTTCGTAACTCCGTTTGAGTTGTTTCTTTTTGCAAACCGTAGCTAATCACATGTACCTACTGTTAAGATCTAATCCACATGAAAATAATGATGTTAGGTTTTTTCTATTTAGTTGAGACGTTTGCTTGTTTCGAGTTTTATTTGGATCTTTTCTTGATTTCTCTTTGTTTCATTTGAGTGATTGCTTATGTATGCTACTGTTTGTCTACACTAGATTACCCGGAGTGTGGAGCTTGTTACTATGAATCTCTAGAGTTTGCAGATTGTTAGCAAGGCAAGTTACACTTTCAGCATACTCTTCTATACCCTGTTTTTACTATGCATTAGTTCTGGCCCTCAAATATTCGCATGAGTAGGATTGGGAACATGTGGTTTGGTTGTAGTACTTGAGGTAGGAACCTAATACCTTTGATCACCCCGGGAATATACGTTATGCTCTATTATTGCTTAGCCATGCTCGTAGATGGGGATTGGATCGTGATTCACATGGAAGTTAAGAGAGTTATTAATCTTGGATAACATTAAGGTGGAAACTTTAATGCACATCTAGGTGGATTGGTTGGGGCACCTGGAGAATCCAGTGTTTGTCCATTTGGGAAATCCCGGAGTACCCGTGTGGTTTTTCCTCGGTTCGCTACCCAGGCTCAAAGGGATCATATGATATTTCATGCCTAGAAACTTCCATGTGCAGCCACAAGCCATTATGGGCTCTGGCGTAGTTGAGTAAGTTGTATGAGCTCTCTAAGAGGTGGACTAGCAGATGTAGGGGAAAGTAGGTGTACCAGTCTTCCCGGGGTAGAGAGTTAATGCTTCACGAAGACTATGTCTCGATCTTCCGATCATGGATGCGGTCGAGTCTTGTGGGGAAAAGTGTGCAACCTCTGCAGAGTGTATAAACTAATCATGGTTAGCCGTGTCCCCGGTTATGGACATCTTGAGTATTTGGAATTGGATATTATTGTTGATCTCATCACTCTTTAATTAATTGAATTGGGTTTAATGATGATACTTGTTTAATTGGGAATTGAGTTGGAGGAACCTTCTCAAATATTGGTACAACTTGGGAGTAGTTTAAATAAATTTATTCCTTTGTTGTAGGGAAAACTAGATTTATGCAATATCATAAACTTAGAGCCTCCACCAGCCAAATATTGCATGTAGATGTAGTTCTTGCATTCATTGCTTATAGTGTAACTCTGCCAGCATATTCACTATGCTAACCTACACGGCTGCAACGTCTCATGTTGCAGAATACTCAAATGACGAATAAGGTGCGATAGGTCGTTTTCATGCACTCAGCTATGCCGTTGGAGTTGATGGACTCATTTACCTTTGAATGTTCCGCAGTTATTTAGTTTAGATGGCCTTCAGCCATATTATTTTTTATGTAATTATACTCTTTATGAGGACTCGATGTAATAAGTGTGTGATTGAACTCTGTTATAATTTCTTGAGTACTGTGTGTGTTAGCATTACCGATCTAGGGATGACACTTAAGCACAGAGACTTCGGTCCATTAGGATCGTGGTCGCTATAAGATGGTATCAGAGCACACACTGACTGTAGGACGCGACCACTAGAATAAGCCACAGGATTTCTCTTCTTTGCTCATTTCTAATTCTCCTCTATTTCTACTCTATAGATGGCGGACCCCAGGAACAAGTTCACTCAGCCGGATGATGACACCCCTTTCGGACGACACTTGAAAGAAGTCACTAAGTACCTAAACATCGGACTACCAAGCTTCACTGGGACTTTCTCTGCAACATTACTGGAAGAGGAGCACTGGAAGATCAAAGTTTGGGTACCTGGGAGGACATTTGCACCAACACTAGAGCATATTGATTTCTACCTGGATGCACCAAGCTGGAGTTTAGGAAAGAGCATGGCAGCCCACATCACTTTTGGACGCATATGTGAAGTGTATCACAAGGAGCTAGAAAACACCATTTATCAAATATGTGGCCGCACAGACAAAGAATGGGAGATAATTCAAACCAGGAAGGATGGATCAATTGCAGCTTACATTCAGGAGATGGGTGATCACATTCGCCGACAAGAGAATCAACTATGCTTCAACATGAAGAAGATCAAGAAGCTGATGAATAAGAATATCGAGATAGAAGAGGAACTCAAGTTTACACGCAATGGATATGAGGAAGAAATTGCCGTACTACAGGAGAAGCATGAAGATTTGAAGAGGAAGCTAGGACTACCCGTGGAGAACCATAAGCGAGAACCTGCAAAAGAGATCCATTCGGAGGACTACATCATCTTGGACGACACCGACACGGACAGTGATGCAAATGATGACAGTGATGACGACTACGTTGACGAAGCTGGAGCAGATATCATGGAGTCTTCCTCTGATCAAAATTTCTAGACGACCACCATGTTACTAGTAGTATTCTACCAAGTAGTTAGCATTGATCGAGTTTGTAATCGTAATTAGATTGTTTGTGTGAACCTTGTTTGATATTGAATGAAATGAACTGATTGTGTTTGCCTCATGTGCATATGGGTAGTGAATCTCTCTTAGACCTTATTCTATTCTGTTTTCTCACCCCTTCTAACCCATCAGATGCCTCCGAGACGTGACAATGGATTCGTCTTCCCACCGGAGCTCACTCAGTTGATCCAGCAGCAGAATGCCTTGATGCAGATGCTAGTTCAGAACTAGAACCAAGGCAACAACAGCAACCCATTGCCACCACCCCCTGTTGACAACCTAGCCCGTTTTCTGAGGTTGAATCTGCCGGTGTTCTCTAGCAGCACTGAGCCGATTCTTGCAGATGATTGGCTCCGCAAGATTGGAAGAGAGCTGACCACTACAGGATGCACAGATGCGGAGAGAGTGCGCTTTGCTGCACATCTGCTTGATGGACCTGCAGCATCTTGGTGGGAGAACTTCACCACCACTTACCCCATTGATACAGTTACATGGGATCAGTTTCAGCAGGCTTTCCGCATCGCCCATGTTTCAGCAGGAGCTATGAGCATGAAGAAGCGTGAATTTCGCAACTTGCACCAAGGAGGTCATACAGTGGGATAGTATGTGGATGAGTTCAGCAAGTTAGCCCGTTATGCCCCAGATGATGTGGCCACAGATGCCGCGAAGCAGGAGAATTTTCTTGAGGGACTCAATGATGAGCTGAGCATGCAGTTGATGGTGGCAACCTTCAACAAGTACCAGGAGTTGGTAGACATGGCCCTCATTATAGAAGGCAAGCAGCAATAGATTGATAATCGCAAGAGGAAGTATGGACAGGGGAGGTACACTTCTGAAGCTCAGCAGAAGCCCCGCTATTCCTTGTACTCGGGCAGACATACTCACAACCATGGAGGACATAACCATTGAGGACATACGCACAATGGAGGAAGTTCGCACAACCACACTGGCCCTAAGAATGGCGATGGGAATGGAGGAAGCAACAGCCTGAACTGTTCCAACCCTGCAACACCAGCCAAGAGGGAACTAGGTCACATTCACTACACAAAAAAGACACATCCGTGACATTTTGGGCCGAACGAAAAAAATTTGTGTCATACATATGACACTTCTATGACGATAATTGTGACAAAACCCGGTATCATCATAGATGTGGTGGGATCCTACTTCTATAACAAAATATCATGACAGAAAATGGGCTTTTCATCCTGGGCGGGCCGGAGACGCAGCTGCATGACATTCTTTGGGCCGTCCATGACGGAAAAAACCGTGGTAGAAGCGAGGGGGATGAAAATTTTGGGGAGTTCCCGGTTACGGTGGGAGGTCGGGGCCGAGCGATGGGCATTTCTCTCGTACACGTACGCGCGCGTGTGCGAGGCGTTGGCTCTAATTGAACCCGAGCGAGGCGTTGGGCTCTAACTGAACCCGAGCGATTGCACTGCAGGCTACGAATTACTGAACCCGAGCTATCGATCGATGGCTGTTAACTGAACCCGACCGAGCGATTCCTTCACTACTGCTGCTAACTGAAGCCGATCGATTGGATGAAAAGTGAGCGTTGCGGGGGGGGGGTGGATGAACAGGACCCCGTGGTGCGGTGGTGGGCTGGATGAACAGTAGACGGTGGAGGGGTGCCCGTGGAGGGGTGGTTGAACAGTAGCCGGTAGAGTAGCGCGCGGTGGAGGCTGGATGAACAGGAGCCCGTCGAGGCTGGAGGAGGTCGACGGTAGCCCGTGGAGGCTGGAGGAGGTCGACGGTCGAGATGAACAGTATCCCGTGGAGTCCCATTTTGCGGTACGCCACACCCCTCCTGATGAACAGGACCCCCGTTTCAACCGTAGGAGGTCCGTTTCGTCCGTTTTGCGGTACCCACTCCCCTCCCGATCAACAGGACCCCCGTTTCGACCGTAGGAGGTCCGTTTCCTCCATTTTGCGGTACGCCACACCCCTCCCGATCAACAGGACCCCCGTTTCGTCCGTAGGAGGTCCATTTCCTCCGTTTTGCGGTACGCCACACCCCTCCCGATCAACAGGACCCCGTTCCAAACGTAGGAGGTCAATTTCCTCCGTTGTGCGGTACGCCAGGCCTTGTTTCCATTTCCTGTTCCGTCCAAGCCCTCCCGATGAACACGACCATGCATTCTGTTCTGACTCAGCCGATTGGCTCCCACGCGTTCCATTGCCTCCCGATGAACACGACGCATTCCGTTGCCTCCCCGTGAACACGACGCATTCCGTGGCCTCCCCATGAACACGACGACGACGATGTTTCTCCGTTCCAACCCAGCCATGGGCACGAGCCCTCGCCGTACGTATGCACGAGTAGGCATTCGAGACCCCGCCCGTATGTACACATATGTGGCCGTATTTTCTTTCTTGCACCCTGGCCACTGTATGTACATGTACATGCTACGTGCGCGCCTCTACTACGACACGTGCGCACCTCTACAACGACCAGTATGTATGTACACGTTCGCGACCAGAATGACAATGCTACATACGCTTCGACCAGGTGGGTCCCGACTGTCAGGCACTTCCTTGCGTGTGAAAATGTAGCTGGTGGGTCCCAGCAGTCAGAGGGGCGAATCGTTTTTTTTTGCCCGGATGCACTTCCTTTGCGTGCGAAGATGTATCTGGTGGGTCCCAGCAGTCACGGGGGCGAATCGTTT